>NC_043704.1:89266003-89286281 GCF_006229205.1 Suricata suricatta | reverse complement strand
TATACAAATGGCTACTATTTCCAAAGTATTCATTGAAAAAACATTTTTTTCTCAATTAAATTACCTTAGGAACTATGTCAAATATGAATTGACCACCATAAATGTGAACTGCTTTTGATCAAATTTCTTGAAAGGGGTGAAAAAAAAGTTTTGACCTTATCATGGCAACACTCCTGAAGCTGAGTTAATATGCCCTCACAAAGATACCATCTTTGGCATAGCAGCTACAACAGAAGCTACCACTTGGTTGCCTTTGTGGTAGTCAACTGTTAAGCTGCAGGATCCATCTTCTTTTGCAGGTGCTAGATTATGAATTACATGGGGATATAATGAGGACTAGCCTCTTGTATTCTTTAGATAACTAAAGATGAAATTAATCTCTGCTATTTCCTCTAGAATTTATATAGCTTTGTATCTTGGCTAGGGGGAGGGACAGTTTCAGGAGCTTCCTCTTGGCTTACCACACTACAACAGCTCTTAAATATTAATGAACCATTGTTGGGTTCTCTTATCTACCAAGTTTATTCATTGAATTATACATTTGAAGACCAGGAAAATGACCACCACATGAGTTCACAGACCCAGTGCACTCACTGACAGTCAGGGCAGGGTCAAGACTCCATTATGACTTACACACCATTCACCCCAACTCTAATGGTGGTAGGAGAGGGTCATATAGATGCTTCAAGTTCAGGCATTATCAACTTAGGTCTTGTGTACCTCAGTTGTTCACTCCTATTGTACAATTATCTGTGCAAATGGTCAGAGGTCTTTTTGCAGAAGGCCTAGAAGAATTATTGCTATATACCCTGTTGTGGATTTGTAGAGCCCTTTCTCAGTGAGACTCTGCCTTTTCTTCAAATAGTGGTTTCTGAGTCACAGAGCCATATCAGGTTAAGAAACTGAAAACTAATGAATTTCTATTGGAATGGCTACTCTCAGTATTCTGATCATCCAATATCCTTGTTGACTATCTATTTATCTTGTTCTTAAGAATGGCATGGCCTGGGGCACCTTCATGGCTCAGTTGGTTGAGTGCCAGACTTCAGCTCAGGTCACGAGCCCATGGTTCACGAGTTCAAGCCCCACATCGGGCTCTGTGCTGACAGCTCAGAGCTGGGAGCCTGCTTCGGATTCTGTATCTCTCTCTCTTTCTGCCCCTCCCCTGCTCCCACTCTGTTTCTGTCTCTCAAAAATAAACATTAAAAAAAGAATGGCATGTCCTACTTTAATCATATCCATATCCATAAAATTCTTCAAATAGGTTACCCCCTCTCTTTTTCCTCACTTAATGTTACTCTGTTCCCCATTATACTAATTGTATCCTAAGGATAAAGAATAGAAGGCTACAAGTAGTTTGGACACCAGAGACCTTGTAGCTCTCATATACATCTATATTTATAGAAGAAAAAAACAATTATTCTATTTGACCAACTATGTTTTGTGTCTCTGTTACTCAGCTAATCCTATTTCTAACTATTGCACACTTGTGACTATATTCAGGAAATTTTTAATTATGAAGTATTATGTTTGTGAGGAATATTGTATCTTACAGAATGCCTGGGACAAAGTGGTAGGATTAATCCTAGGAGGAAACTAATATTGAGAATCCAAGTATCAAAAGAAGGCAGATATTTATGTTCTAGATAATTGAAAAGGACTATAATATTTGGTAGAGAAAGGGGATAGAATCATCACATGAAGGCACAAAATGGATTTCAGGTTTGTCCATCATTATATCTTGTCTGAATAGTTTACACTTCCTTTATCTCTCTAGGAACAGACAACATTTTTTTCCTTTATAGCATAATTCCCTTTAGATATTAAAAAAAATCCTGCTTTGTTTTCAGGACTAAAGGACATAGAAGTGGTCTTTCTATACATCACTGTTCTGCTGAGAAATGCTTGTCAATTCAAGATGGTACATCTTGACATTTAAAACAACAACCCTCAACTAGGTAAGCAGAGACCTCTTGGTTAGAGCAATATAGAGATCAGTTAAGATATGGATGTATTTAAAAAGAGACTATTTTGGGGCACCTGGGTGGCTCAGTTGGTTAAGTGCCCAACTTTTGCTCATGTCATGATCTCACAGTTCTCAAGTTTGAGCCCCACGTTGGGCTCTGTGCTGACAACTCAGAGCCTGGACCCTGCTCCAGATTCCATGGATCCTTGCAGTCTCTCCCCCTCCCCATCTTTCATGCACACTCTCACTCTCCCAAAAATAAATAAACATTAAAAATTTTTTAAATTAAAAAATAAAAAGTCTCTGTCCAAATATAGTAGCAGTGACCCTTAATTCATGCTGCACATCAGAATCATCTGGGCTTGGGAGGGGGTAAGGTGTCTATAAAAATACTGAAAGCAAAGCTCCATGGCAGACCAATTAAGTCAGAATATTTAGGAGTGGAGACGAGGCCTAGGGCTTTTTGGTTTGTTTTTAGACTTCCAAGAAGTTTCAAACTATAATTATATAATTATATACTGACTGTGATCTGCAGTATTTAAGGAAGCTAACACTCAAAGGGTGTTTTGGAGGTGTTATGTGGACAGTCAGTTATTTGTGTTATATGGCCTAAGTGAAATTAACCACAACTTTTGAAAATATATCCCTTGAAAAAGCTCAGCAACTTGACTACTGTATTTAATATAAACTATAATCATTTTATTGATCTATTTAAAAAATTTTTATGTTTATTATTGAGACAGAGATAAACAGAACATGAGTTGCGGAGGGGGGGCAGGTCAGAGAGAGAGGAAGACACAGAAACTGAAAAAGGCTCCAGGCTCTGACCTCTTAGCACAGAGCCTGACACAGGGCTTGAACCCACAGACTGCGAGATCATGACCTGAACCGAATTTGGGTGCTTAACTGACTGAGCCACCCAGGCACCCCTCATTTTTTCATCTAAAGAATAAAATATTTGTCATTTAAAGAATGCCCCTAAGTTTTTTTTCCAAGGAAATAATAAAAAATAAGAATAGCAAACATGAAAATAACCAAGAACATAAAGGGAATTAAAATTGTGATAATTTGAAATTGTCTCTAAGTTTTATTTTAGGCCTTAACCTGCAGTGAGAGTCAGCGTCAGGATATTTTGTGATAGAATATCTCATTTCAAACACAAATGGTTTACTCATTCAATTTGGAATGGGTTATGTTTTTACTCCCAATGTCATTTTTGCTTTGGCTAGTCTCATCTCAATGTTTGGATTGAAGACAATGTCTTTTGTTGTTTGGTTTTCTTCCATCAGCTCACACTTAAGACAATTATAGCACAGCTGGGCAAATATGCTGGCCTGCAAGTGCCTTACTGTTTCAAAACTCCATTGTGAAGAAGCCCAGGGAGTCAACAGTAAAATTAATTACAATTGAAGAGAGTATTATACATCATATTCAAGCACTATTTTCAAACCTGACATAAATAAGATATTCATGGTTAATTGTTTATTATTAGGTATATTTTGAACATTTTTCCTATAATAGAACTCTGAACCCATTATTCTAAACTAAATTCCCTCAGTGCAGGGTCTAATTAAACCTTGGATCAAGGAGAACTAAATGTCAAAAAAATCACAGTAGAAATGATGTGGGGTGTGTGTGTGTGTGTGTGTGTGTTTAATCATATTGATTTGTCATGGGCCTTCTGGTTTGTGTTACAGATGATTGTTGCAAGTGAGAAATTCGGTAATACCTTTGCCAATGCATGTAAACAAATAGTATTCACAGAGGCAAGAAAGTACTTGGTAGTGGGAGATGATGCAGGCTCCTTTTATTAGTGATGTGAAGTCCAGAACTGATCATTCCTGCCATGCAATGAATTGAAGTCCACAGTGAAGGGCAGAGCAGGTATTGATACTGTATGCCATGTACAGGCTGACTTCTTAATTCATGACAAGGACTTGTGACTGATGGATTCCAAAGCACTGACTAGAAGCACTCATAACATCACCACCATCTGCAATGTGGAAGTGAGTGATAGGGTGTTGAGCAGGTGGGACAAAATAACAGAGAAAGATGAGAGTAAAGGACTTCCTGTGACTTAATCACAGAGGACTATTTTTTATGGCATAGTTGGGTTTTGGCATGTTACCAAATAGGGTTTTTTCCTTTAAAAAGTCTTCAAAACAAAGTGAGGGTGGTGTAAATGATGAATTTTTGACCAAGAACTAGGAATGTTAAGGCTATTTAAGATGCTGTTTATTTTTTTTATATTTATTTATTTTGAGAGAGAGACAGATCTTGAGCAGGGCAGGGGAGAGGGAGAGGGAGAGAGAATCCAAACAGGATGAGCTGTCATCAAAAAGCCTGTTGCGAGACTCGATCACATGAACTGTGAGATGGTGAGCTGAGCTGAAATCAAAATTCAGAGGCTCAACCGATTGAGCCACTAAGATGCTGTTTAAATTCTGATTTCAGTTTTTATGTGTAGCTGGAGATGAGCTGTCTTTCAGGAACAATGAATCAAAGGGACAAAAATGCACGCAGGTCTGTCAATATTTTTATGGACATGTGTGAAACTTGTCAGTCATATGAGTAACTTAAATCATTTGGTTTAAAATAATTTTATACTGGTTTATCTTAAAATGCCTCTGACAGGCAACCTCTAAATAGGGTAATAAATATAAAAAGTGAGTATATATATGTGTATATACACTATATATATATTCATAGTTAAATGGTGATAAAAAGAAGTTACAAGAAATTTCAAATATGATTTTATGATAACAAATTTGAAAATTTCATTAGCATGGAAGCCTTTCTAAAAATAAAAAAGAATTTAATTTATAAAAAATAAAAAATATAATCAGGCAATAATTTCACTAAAAATATAGAAATAGCTGGCAGAGAATTCTCATGAATTTGTGCCACCACTTTTACCCACTTATGTTCAACTGAGCTTGTATTCTCTAACTTCTGTCCTATTACTATGAATGTGCTTTTCACACTGCTCACTATGGTGCCCTCTACTTTGCCCAAAACAGGGTTATATATATCCTACTCATTGCTATAGCAATTTCCCTTTTTTATGCTATAATATAAAATTTTTTCTTACCATTATCTCTTAAAACTCCTTCAAATCAAGATTTACACTCACTTTTCCATAGACACTTGTCAGCAAGCTCAACAAAGCCCTCCATATTGCTAAATTCATCACTCAGTTCTCCACTCTTGAATGACTTAGCAGCATTTAAACATGTTCTTTTGGGGGCGCCTGGGTGCCTCAGTCAGTTGACTGGCTGGCTTTGGCTCAGGTCAGATCTCATGTTTGTGGGTTTGAGCCCCACGTCAGACTCTGTGCTGCCAGCTAGCTCAGAGCCTGGAGCCTGCTTCAGATTCTGTGTCTCCCTCTCTCTCTGACCCTCCCCCTCTCATGCTCTGTCTCTCTCTGTATCAAAAATAAATAAAATATTTTAAAAAATTAAAACAACAACAACAACAACAAAAAAAAAACATGTTCTTTTGGCTCCGAGCCTATTTTTCCCTCTAGCTACTATCACTCAGTCTTCTTTTTTTTTTCCTTTGTTGTTGTTGTTGTTGTTATTCATGTCTCTTTTCCCTTTGATTGCCAAGTGTATAAAGTTCTCAAGACTCAGTCCTTGGACCTCTTTCATCTGAAATCTAACATATCCCAAACTGACTTCCTGATATTCTCTCCAAACCTACTACACAGTCTTTTCCATCTTACTGACTTGCTACTCTATTTTCTCAAAGAACTTGTAGTCATCCTTGAATCCTCTTCTTCTCTTATCCTGCATTTAACCCATTGGCCCTACCTTCAAACTGTACCTGAAATCCAACCATAAGTTACCGCTCTATTGCTAGCACTCCTTGTCTAAGCTATCTCTCTTTGAGCTTAAGTTTTCAATAGTTTATCTGCTTCTACTCTTGTCTACCTACCATACAATGTCTCAGAAAGCCCAATACCACCTTGTTAAACTTGTCACTTCACTTTTCTGCTCAAAAACTCCCAATGTCAACTCATCTCTCTCAGAGTAAAATATAAAGTCATTCCTATGACCTCAGAGTTCTAAATGAATAATGTTCCCCATTATTTGATTTCATCACCTTCTATTACATCTGAGTCCATCTGATTAGAAAGATCTCAGAATATTCTCATGCTCATTTCCTCAAGCTCATTAGGGCTTTACTCAAATGTTATCTTTTCAGAAGCCTTCCCTAGTCATTCTGCCTAAAATTTCTATCTCCTGTCACTTTTTAACTTAATATCCTCTATTTTATTTTTATTTTTAGCAGCTACCACTACATAACATAACACATATTTTCTTGCTGTTCTTATCTATTGTCTATTTATTTCGGCTCCATGAAGGTAAAGATTTTTATATATTGAATACAACGGTGCCCAGGCAATCAGTACATATATTTTAAAATAAGTGCCCATGCAGTGCTTTGAAAAATTTATCACCAACCCTAATCCAATGCAAAAGTCATTGGGCATACACTGTATTATAGATGAGTTCTATCAAGTAAACGTAATCATAAAGAAGATTGAAGCTCCCATAATTAATGTTATCAATTAGTCTTTATACCAAAACTGCTCAGCACAGAAAATAAAAGTACACTCTAAACTCATATATGCATATAAATTAAATACTCCTGTGGTAGGCAGAATAATGGCTCCCATCAAAGATTTACACATCCTGATCCCCAGGATCTGTGAAAATATTATCTCACATGGGAAAAGGAATTTTACAGATGTCACTAAGGGCCTTGAAATGGGGAAATCATTATAGATTTTCTAGGTTGGCCCAATCTAATAGCATGGGTGCTGAAAAGTAAAAACCTTTCAAAAATGGAGGCTTTTCCTAGTCACAATCATAAAGATAAAGTGTTGCTGGTGTTGAAGGTAGAGGAAGGTACTGTAATCACCTGTAATAGCTATGGGTCAGCTATATGAGTTTTAAAGTCTTTGGTCAAATAACTGTGGTTAACTTATTGCCTTCTAAGGAAATGCACGCATCTACAACCATATAGCAAACATTTGATATACATAAAGGCTATATACCTTATTAAAGCCCCAAAACTATGAAGACTATTTAAAAATTATATTACTTCTTCCACAACATGAAGCTTAAGTGAAAATATCAACTGCCCTTTAGACAATTAACCATTCTATAAATATACAACTAAATTCACTTAGAAGTCGCATACAACCATACAATTCTTCTTTTCAAGTTTCAACAGCTTTTTTTTTTGTCACCAGACTCAAAAATTTTATGTTTGAATTGAAAGGTAATTATACAAATATCATTCCCTTTCCCTCTCTTCCCCTCTTTTGTTTGCATATAAAAGTTACGGCATATTTTCCACTTCTATATCAGAGCAACAGCAAAGTCAACATTCTCCTTTTCATTTTTCTAAAATTTCTTTAATCTAAATTAAAACAATCCTTTTCCCCCCCTCAAGATTTCTTCACTTTTAAACACAGAAAAGGTGGTTGGTTTTCTTTCAATATTTATTTTTGAGAACGAGAGAGAGAGAGCATGAGCAGAAGAGGAACAAAGAAAGAGGGAGACACAATCTGAAGCAGACTCCAGGCTCTGAGCTGTCAGTGCAGTGCCCAATGCGGGGCTTCAACTCATGGACTATAAGTTCATGACCAGAGCTGAAGTTGGAAACTTACCCGATTGAGTCACCCAAGCACTCACAATTTATATGATCTAAATTATTTTTTCTGTAATGGTAGTTTTCACATAGCTTTTCAGAGTTAGGTTTGCAACATATATACAAGTTCAAAAAAGTGAATCAAATAGATTTAATTGCAGATGAAATCCCCACGTTGTTATTCAGAAAGAAGCAGGGAAAACAACTCTTGATTAAAGTTCTTTTGTGTCCCTCAATATAGAAATATATTTCCTTCTTTCTCCTGACCCATTTCTAAGTATAGCATTTTAAAATTTCCTGTCTCAACATTACCCTAATCAGCCCACTGAAAACTAACTCTCATAGACCTCCCAGAGTGCATCTGATTGTCAAGGTGAAACCAGAATCAGATTATCTTTAATTAATAAGTAAATTCCCTCCTTCTGAAGAGGAGGGTCAGAAGAATTGTTGCAATCTAGCCTACCAATCAGATATATGAGAAAACAAGGAAGGCTGATAGGTCAGCAACTGAATTTTGCAAACAAAGCAACGCTAAAATGCATTCCTTTCCTCTCTCATTAAGCAAACAAAAAGGACTGGATTAAATCAAACAGACTAGGATTACTGAATATAAGAAAAGAAACACTAGGAAAATGAAGATGCATGTGCAATCTAGAGCACTAATTTAGATATTTTTTTTTCCATAGTAACAGTTCAGAGAAACAAACGTTTGAAAATCTTTCTAATTGGAGCTCACTGTAGGATTTTCCAGTTTCTTTTTTTCCTTTTCTGTTTTTTCTAAAAGTTTTGGACTAGGTCATTATTGCTTCTAAAGCAGAGTTCAAATCTCTAAATGTAGGCATCCCATTAACTGCAGCTGTTTCATGCAAAAAAAGAAAAAAGTAGATAAATAAAAAAAGGAGTTCAGATGTAGCTTATGAGTCATTTCCTTTATTTCATCGAACACTTCTCTAGATCCTGAAGCGAAAAGGACACCCTGTGTTAATTGCTAGCAGAGCTTCTCTCTGTTCCTGTCTTGGTCTTTTTTCTCAGCATGGCCTTTCTTTCACTCCTTTCTTTCTGTTCCTTACCTCTCCAAACAGTTACCTGATTGCAACCACACTTGATTTAAGAAAAACTGGAAAAACGTTAAAACCTTCAGGTCTAATCCTGTACAGAAGACACAACTTAACAAGGAGAAAGATGAAAGAAAAGCAGAAAGGGCTGGGGGGAAAAAAGTAAAGCATAACACAGGAGCAAGCCGGGACTCTGACACAGAAAAGGAAGGCAATTCACACGAACTTTAAAAAAAAACCTCATACTTTCAAAAATAAATTTTCCTTTGACAAAATTCTACAAAAAAGTTTGTCTGTTCCTTTTATCTTGTAGTTCTTCAGTGAATCTGAAATATTCTCTCAAGTAAGAGGTGAAAAAAAATGAATATTTCATCCCATATTAGGAGTTAAATTGGGAAATGTAATTCTTCATAACAAACAATCCAAACTACACTATGACTGAAAATTTTTTTCTTACTGACTCTCACCAGGAAGTCAGGAACACAATTGTGGTTTAATAGTACATGTATTAAGAAATATAAATAATGTCAGACAGTAAAATTGTATGTAGTATGTTGACTTTGGTGTAATTTTATGTCATTAAGCAATTTATTTAGGTAAAAGCTTTTATATTTTCACAAAGGCAAAGAACTTGGAAACTAAATAAAGATATAATTCTGTAGGCAAGGTCATTCCTGATTTGGCCATTTGTTGTATTAGTGTTTTCCATGCCACTCCCTTCCAGCACAACTTCCTATTCTCTGTCATGTTGACTTCATTTGTCTTAGTGTTAATAGGATGATTTGATCTTTCCATTGTTCCCTTATTCCTTTATTATTCATTCTCTCTGTGTTAGTATACTTTTATTATGTGCATATTCTCCTCTATCTAGCTGACCGGAACTAAGAGTGGATCTTTGACCAATAAATGATGCTTAATGAGAGAGACATAAGAACTAAATTTACAATACAATACAAATGGGAGTAAAATGCCATCAGATTGCAAGAACAAGAAACAAACTATTCCTCAGTTGCAAGCTGATGGGAATAAGGGAAGGCTCAGAGGAAGCAATGTTTGGATGGACCCTGAAGATGAGGAATGGTATATTACACAGAACCTTAAACAAGGCTGAGACATGAACTAGGTACTAGTGAAGGAACACAGAACACAACCTTCACAGACTTCAACATTTTGCTATTTTTCTTTATGCTACCCTGGAAAACCTATGGACTATATACTGATCTCCAAATGTGAAAGCTTGTAATGTGGCTCAGAGGCCCACGTATTTCAAAAGCCATTCTTAAACTATAACTTTCAAATAGCTTAACCTAGTGACCCTCAGGAAAAGAAAGAAAAAAATGTTAAAAACTTATTTAACTCATGAATTCTATGAGAGTTTCAGTAAAATGGCAATATAACTGATTCAAAGAGTAGCAGAAAAGTTAGGCTACTTCTAGGATGATAAGGTTGGTGGGTAGGTTATATAATTCGTTGCTATTGTTAAAATGCAACATTTAGGGGCCCCTGGGTGGCTCAGTGGGTTGAGCATCCAACTTCAGCTCAGGTCATGATCTCACGTTCATGGCGTTGAACCCCGCACCAGGCTCTGTGCTGACAGCCTGTTCATGAGCCTGGAGCCTGTCTTCAGATTCTTTGTCTCCCTCTCTCTCTGACTCTCCCCTGCTCACGTTGTATCTCTCTCAAAATAAATAAAACATTAATAAATTGCAACACTTAAGTGAGAGCATTTGAAAATCTAATTGGCTTTATTATTTAAACTATACTTAAATCCAACAGCATCCTATCTAGCAGAGGGGAGCTCCAAGAAGCTGTATGAGATCTAAGGTTTTTAAAGCAGAAAAGCTGTGGAAAGGGAATATATTATCAAGGTATTCGTTGCTTTAGGCAAGGTCATCCTCCTAGGTGGAATAGGAGGAATCTGTTAGGTGATTACCTCCCAGAGTTGATAGAAAATTCATTTTTGGGGTAAAGGTTACATTGAGTGGGAGGCATTGAGAACTGCAATTGAATTAGATATTAAGTCTTGGTTTAGTGACACCATTTTGGACCTGGGGTTTCTGTCTAACACTACTCAGCAGGGCTTTGAAATACAATCTCTAAGGTTTATGTGTTCCCTGAAATTATTAGGCAAGAATCTACAGGCTAACCTGTAACTTCCTTATTTAAGCAAGGCTCGGTCCTCTTTGCCTTACTATAGCACTGAAAAAAAATATCACCCTACATGTTGCCCTATTCTCCATTTTTGGATGAGTTTTCAGGCATTGTACATATAATTCCAATTTACAGCCATTTTTGGAATGATCTGAACTTGGAGTTTCTATGACTATTAAAGCCAATACACTCCATATTTCTTATTCTGTTATGTGATATACGTGGCATCAGGAGTGGCATGTGGAGGGTGGTTAACGCTGAGATTAGGGCAAAGGAGGCAGTAAAATCCGGGGCTCCAGGACTGTGGCAGCGGTGAGAAAACACTACGCCTTTGTGAAAGGTGCATAAGTAGCTAATCTCACTTCTGCCCATTTGTTTTATAGAGGATGACAACATATTTTTTGCAGAGAAATCTTAGGATTAGATTTAAGTATTTTGAATGTACTTAATTATCTAGAATGTCAAACTTAAATATCCTATTTTTCTCAAATTACAAAAGTACTTTGGGGCACCTGAGTGGCTCAGTTGGTTAAGTGTCTGACTTCAGCTCATGTCATGATCTCGCGGTTCATGGGTTCGAGCCCTGCATCAGGCTCTGTGCTGATAGCTCAGAGCCTGGAACTTGCTTTGGATTCTGTGTCTCCCTCTCTCTCTGACCCTCCCCTGCTCACACTGTCTCTCTCTCTCTCTCTCTCTCTCAAAAATAAATAAAACACTAGAAAAAAGTTAAAAAGTACTGAAAAAAATGTATTTGATTTACTGATATGATTGATTAATATAATAAATTTATGTATCCAACACAGCCATATATACATATGCCTGATATGGATATGGTATGTATGACAAATTTGGCCAAACGGTTACAGGATTTTAAAAGTGACACAAAGGTCATATACTTAACACTGTGAACCATGGGTATTTTATTTTATTAAAAAAAAGTTTTAATGTTTTATTTTGAGAGTGAGAGAGACAACATGAGCAGGGGAGGGTCAGAGAGAGAGGGAGACACAGAATCTGAAGACAGGCTCTAGGCTCTGAGCTAGCTGGCAGCACAGAGCCTGATGTGGGGCTTGAACCCACAAACCATGAGACCATGACCTGAGCCAAAGCTTGATGCTCAACTGACTGAGCCACCAAGGCACCCCGAACCATGGGTATTTTAAATTGCATGTAGAACATAATCACACAATTCTTTCAAAGTTCCCAAGGTGACCTTGAATTGTTTCCATTTCTTTCCAAAAGTAACATCAGCAATTTGTGGGAAGCAATCTCTATTTAAGATATTAAATAAGAAAAAAATGTGATTTAACATAGTACACTGTCTTCAAATAGGAAATACTTCTTATGGCAAAGGTCAGGTTGAAGGGTAATATAAACTCAAATGTGAACTAATAATCAGAATCTTGAAAATAACTTGGAAGGCACCCAGAGTGAACTTTAAAATATGTTTAATAAGAAAACTGGGCAACTGATGACTATATCTTTTTAACTAATGTAAAGTACAGATTTTTGAAAATCATAGCAATGACATATTACAAAAATGTAATGATAACTTAAAGGAATAGGGAACAGTTTTAATATGATGATAGAATACATGAATATAGACTATAAATGGTTATATACTGACTCCATAAGCATTTGTGACATGGTGCTACATGTTAAATAAGACCATCCAAATGCTTTTCTTTCTTCAAATCCTCTACCAGTCCAATCATTGAAGGTTGGTCTTCAACATCATCAAGATGTTCAACAAGAACATCATTAACAATAGTATCTCATCAAATTGAAAAATCAGATGGTTTTCAACCTTTTTGCAATGAAAACTGTATCATAGAATGATTTATGTATCATTGAGGAAGGTTAGCTTTCTTGGTGTTTCAAGATGCATTGTCTACCCTCTTCTCCATTTTCCCCAAACAATAGAATAAAAGATACTCAATATGTATTATCTGTGATTTGCATAAATGTATGGAAAAGTTACAGAACTTGCCTTCACTCGTCATCCAGGGATTGTTTTAAGCTTGACATTTGCCAAGCTGCCCTTTGTTAACCATGAAAAGGCCATAGTATATGTTGTCTAGAAAGAAGATTATGGAGTCATCCTCCCAGCTCTAAAATGAGTGTGTATAGGAACAACCAAATGGACCCTGTGGTTCTGCAAGAGGGAGTATGTGATTGTCTGAGAAAGAAATCTTTGTTTTGTCTTGATTTTTACTTAGCTCATCCTGAGTACTGTGCCGAGGAAGGTGGTGTGGTAAGAAGAAAATGGGCAGGAAATGAAGGGAAATGAGTCTGCTCACTTGGGTCCTTTTGGACTGGTGAAGTAAAATGGGGTTATGTCCAAGAAAACCATATGTATCATCCATGCTAGAATCACCAATTAACTGTTAACAAGTAAAACTGTAAACAAGTCTCCTTCGCCAATGGCACCCAGTACCAGGGGTGGATAAGAGGTTTATATGAACAGTGGTTGAGAGAAAGGGGACAACAAAATTATAACTAGCTTCACAACTTTCTTTTGTGTAGGGCATCACTCTAGAAAGCAGAAACACTGATGAGGTGTGAAATAGCAACAAAACAAAGGAAAGTACATATTAGGAGAAAAATTTCTAAGATTGAGTTTATAAATTGGACAGTAACTCTAATTTTACTGAATGTATTAGAGCATACCACTGCTGTACTGAATTTACTGAAAAAGGACATAATAATCCATTTTAGAAATAAGACATCCTAAGCCATAGTTAGGCTAAAGTTATAGAAGAGAAAAAGACTACTTTTATAAGACCAAGACAAATCTCATGATTGCATGCAAATATATATCTGACTCACATTCATTAAGTATTATTATATTTAAGGTTAGTAAGGATAATCACTTCACTGATCCTGGATTGGCACAAACCATTTGGTGGGTAAATGCAAAAGGGAATACAAAAGCACAAAGAGCATATACTATGCATTGCCACTTATGACTAGGTCAATTGTCATGTAATTAATAGTTGGTATTAAAAAGTGTTCAGCTTCTTCTATTGCTCAATTGTGAATTCTGCCTTAAAATAAAACTGGAAGACATTAAAATAATATAAATAATTTATTTGTACATGTATTGGTGTGGTAAGTGTTGGCAGTTTCTTCTATGATCATGGTTTATTCATTTTATGTAATTGAAAAATTACCTTCAGGGTATCATGTATTTAATTTTTATTCAACAATAAACTGAAGCAGGCAGGGAGCAGCAGCTGTTTTACTAAGTAGGGAAAATTTAATGTTTTCTTTTTGGATTTTTTTTCTTCCTTTTTATTCTATAAGAAGTGTTAATCTTGGGTGTGTCTAAATCTTATCTTTGAGCGGAAGTAGAAGCAATCATAATAATAATTCAAATTTCACAAACGCAATTGAGGAAATACATTTGTTTTGATAGACTTTTTGATATAGAGGCCCTTATCCTATATTTCAAAATGTTTAAACACCCTTAGTGTTTGCTAACAAATTACTGATTTAGGAAAAGGAATAAATAACAAATTAATGGTCCTTGTTTATCTTCATGCTAAAATACATATACATGTGTTTATACATATTTCATTGGATAACAAAAAATATGCTGCATCAAGATCCTGTCTTGATTTTTTCTACTCCTAGACTTTTAGAAATAACTTATTGCTTCAAAACAACTGTTAATATCACTTACTCTCATCTACTTGCCTTTAATCTTGATGAGTTGATAATATAGAGGTTTTGATGGCATGAATGACATTTTGTGATTAAAGCAATCATTTGTTACTTATGATAGACACTATTTATATGACTCTTCCCTCTCTTGATAATCCTTTCCATTCAGATCCTATATGATTCTCATACTGTCCCTTCCTATAAATTCTAAGTAGCACTACTGTAGTGCAAAGTCTTTCTTTCTCACCTGATTTACCATAATAGAATTCTTCTGATCTCCTTATCTATAGTCCAGCCAAACTAAAATACTGAAAAAATTATCTTACCTAAACTCACCTGGCTTGCCGGATTAGGGAATGGACTCTATAACTCTAAATCTTAATGCCTGATGTTAATATCAGTTGAGTTGAATACTTACCGTGAATCAATTGTGTTTATTCTCAAACTTTCTTAGGTCATTTTTACTTATAAGTAAGAAATTAGTAGACATAGTAAATACATTTTGTTGTTGAGAAGAGCAATGGTGGAAAACACCTACCTCTGAGAGCCAATCCTCAGTGTAATCCAAATTCATATCATGTGTGAATTTTAAAACCTTCAAAGTGTTAGTATATTTTAATATGACCTCTGACTGGATGGGCCCAAAATAACTGGTAAAGTAAAATAAATTCTCTCTGGAGAAAGCTACCAGAATCCTAGGTCACAAAGAATTTCCCCAAATAATTTTATAATAAAATTGAATAGCTAGTAGACAAAGTCTTCTAGCCCCAAGAAAACTAGTTATGGTGATAACTTGCTACCCTTCCACCAATGGAACAGAATCAAGACCTACAGAGAATATAAATAAGTAATTTTAAAATCTGTGCTTATTACTATTTCAAGAAATAAAATACAAACTTGAAAATATGAGCAGAAAACAAGAACCTACAAAATTTTGAGAAGATTTGTCAACTAAACCAAATGAAAACTTTAAATGTGAAACATAATGATAAATTAAAAACTCAATGCGGTACAGAGCTGCAGATAAAATGCACAAACATACATGCATGTACACACACACACACACACACACACACACACACACACACATTAGAGACTTAGTGAACTGGCCTTTCAGTTTTTATAGATCAAAAGTTGTGGGAGAGGAAATAAGAAGATAAGAGCATACATGACTTAATAACTTGCAACGTTAGCCCCCTTATTAGGTTGCAATCCCATCACAAATGACCTTGATCCTTACCCGAGAATGTAAGGAAAATTGCCTGTCTTAAAGTTTGGTGTTGAGTAAAATTTGTGTGAGAGGTCCAATCATGACATTTCATAACAGGCTAACCCTTGCATGAATCTGTAGCCCAAATTCGTAACAAGCAGTCATTTGTATACAAATGTTTCTCTCTCTCCAATCAAACAGGAAATCTGTGCACCAAAATAGATTTTTCCATCCATACCTAATATATACCATCCTTATTACTCTCAGATAAACACATATAGGTGAATGACTAGGCAACACCAATAACAGTCCTAGAATAGTGTGTATTGGGAGGAAACTGAAGAATATAAGAGTAGACGCATGCCTTCTTACTGTCTGTTGCATTCTGTGACAGTATACATCAATTCAGCTAGGCTGAGTGCCGGAATCTTATAATTTACAATATGAGAAAAGCGTCATCTCCTTTCCTTTGCTGGAGAGAAATCCTCTTATGACAATTCAACAGACTGGCCTCACATCAGCCAACACATCACCATGGCTGGGTCAACAGTCTCTTCCCTGGCTTGATCAGAGTCTTCAGTCAAGCTTTGTGGTTGTGGCTACATGGCAGGGCTTCAGAGTGGTTGTTAGCACTGATCAGTATTTTATCAAGCTGACTGCCTACAAACTTACTTGCATGGTTTCTATGGAGTATTTTCAATTCACCAAAGATTCTTTACCATAGGAGGATATCTCCTTATCTTTGAGAAGATATCCTATAAGGCATTAATATTGGGCAAGTTAGCCCAATATTAGCCCATATCATATAATGTTGTGGAAGCTGAACTTGCACACAGATTGCGTCACCCACTGTTTCCAATTCACTTAAATCCTCTAGAATATTAAGTCAGTCCACTTCATTAAACCTTCTAACCCCAACGAGACACCAAAGGCGACGGTTTCCAATGATGGTATCCTGATGCATTTGTATATTGAGAATCATAGGAGGGAGAAAAAGAGAGATGTATTACAGATGACATTCTGAAATTTCTATATGCGGTATGCATGACACAATCTGTTAAAAATCTTGTTGTACTTACAGAGGAAGCATATGAGAGAATTATCTTCTTTCAAGTGTATGACAGAAAAAGGATATAGGCTTTTACCTATACCGTCCTATGACACTTTTGTCTGGAAGATTTATTTTGATACTTAGCTTTTAATACCTTGAGCAGTTTCAATATAGTTCTGGTTTTGAATCAGCTCAATTATATAATTGAAAATAGATTACCTTTATGTTCTCCCAAGAAACTAGCTAATTGCTTGGCTCTTAATACATTTTTATTAAGGAATTCAGTGAGTTTCATAGAGCACTGGGTGTTATATGGAAACCAACTTGGTAATAAACTATTTTTAAAAATAAACTTATACTTTTATTTATATCTTTAAAAAACCCAAAGTACTACCTGTGACTTAAAAAGATGAGATGCTATTTTTTTATGAATAAGCCATCCTTTCAGGAAATGTTGTTTACCTATATTTCATATTACAATATATTGGATGATTTTTTTTATCAAGTTAAGATAGCTCTTTTTTTAAAATCAAGTTAATATAGCTCAATTTAAGATTTGGTGTTCAAAATAGAGGAATAAATGATTTTACTTCTCTAAAGGTAGACTAAAACCTAGTTACCAATCTGTATCTATCAAATAATCAACTGATTGACTCTAGGTAATTGATATAACTTTTCTGAGTCACAATTTCCTCATTTAGAGTGATTATAAAGACCAAGTTCAGGTGCTCTATATATTGTAAAATTTGTGCAGTCAAATGCTCTACCTCTGAGCTATACCCCCAATATATTGTGAAATTATGTGAACATGTACTCTTGGTAGTATAGCAGTACTAATACTGTTTTATATTTGAAGGATATAGTGTTTCCCTGGTACCATTTATTAACTCCAAGAGACATATATATACCCACCATTAACACAGGATTTACAAACAATAGAAGAAAATGCTAAGTAAATAATAGGAAGGGAAAATAAAGCAACAGATATTAAATGTTAGTTTTCTGTCACCTAGTATTTCACAGTGTTTGCATATTTACTCTTTTCCTATAAATTGTAACAATGGCACTCTGAATTGTACATTTGTATAAAAAAACAAATAAATCTGCCAAATAAGTCCAAGTGTTCATCATGGTCTGCAGAGATCTAATTGGATTTCAATCTGTGAAATAAAACTTGATTGTCAAACTTTGTCATGACAAATGTAATATGAGTATATACTTAGAAAAAAATCACAAAAGTAATCATTTAAATTCATACACATTGTGATTTAAAGTTTGTTTATAAATGCTATATTTTGATATTTACAGAAATCATGTAAGGTAGGCAAGGCTGACATTAGCATGGCAGTTTTTATAAAATTTAAATGTCTTGACCAAAATTACACAGACAGTAATGTTGGACACAGAAGAACCAGGGTGCTTTTAATCTAAATTGAGCATTCTTTCTATATTTTTCCTGCTACCAAGGCAAATGAGGTGAATATGAGGCTCTTCTATTTTGCTCTGGAATGTGTCAAAAACCTTACTCATGAGACTAAGTATCATTAATTTATCAAGTTTGAAATTAGAATTTTTTAAAAAATATCAAAATTGTTAATAAAACCAAACTGATTAAACATAATGGCATAGTTAAACTAATTGAATTTTTATAAGTGTTAAGAATGCTATAGCTTAAGTAAAGCAACTCAGTGATAGCTAGATGGATGAGTTCTGTTATAAGTTGACTGTCTTTAGTAAGGAGAAAAAAAAAGAACTAGACCGGTCCTATTTCAAAAGTAATTATTTAAAATAAAAGAAAAAATAATGTTAAAGTAGAAAAAAGTTCAACCAAACATTCTCTGTGGTCTTTTTAAAAATAAGAAATAGAAAATAAACTGACTGTTATCTTTTGTATCTTCTGTTCCTTGAAGGGTAAGACAAAACATAACAAAACAAAACACAGAGAGTCTAAACTTTAGTGTTATTTTGTGCTTGATAATAAAGAGTTCCTGATGCATGCAAAATTATCACTTGTGGGCCACCAGTTCTAAGAAGCAATATACTCTGAGGGTCAAACTGTGCCATATTTGGATACTCTTTGTTGTTCCTGATCTAGTGAGCTTTTTACAAAACCTCGTAAAGTTTAACAGAGGGAATCAGACCTAGAAAGAAAAATAGAACCTAGAAAATTTGTTGTTTTAACTCAGTTGCCAGTTAAAATGAACAATATTGAAACTCAGTTTAAATTTTTACTAGCATCCTCAAATAACTCAGAAAGAACATTTAATAAAATAAGAGCATTTTCAAGGACTTTTTCTATCAGTCCAAAAAGATAGGTGTAAGCAGAAATGGAAGAAAAGACAGCTCAACCCTAAAACGCAGGGAAAACATGGGAGCAAAGTTACCCTGAACATGTGAGGCGAAGACCTTTATAAGCCTTGAGTTTCAATAGTTAACCACAATTTCAGTTCAGTTCCCTTAAGAGCCTAACATACAAGGACAAGAAAAAGAACAGATCTATCTGAGCGCCTACTGCATATCAGAGTGTTGGGCTTATTTTATATTTAAACATTCAAGTGTCCATTAATAGCCACAATACAAGAAGCAACCATTCTTTTTCTTGTGGAAATGCTAAAATTAAAAGACTTTTAAAGCTGGCCCAGGATGATACACAGCAGGTTCAAGACTCAGAAATGCACATTTAAACTGAGGCCTCAAAATAGGTAGGAGTCTCTGTATTCATTCCAGGATTAAGACAGAGACTTAATCCTCTCTGAAAAAGTAGCATGCATGTTAGAGTTTTCTACTTCATCAAAGGTTATATTGATGTTAACTGGAGCTACTAGAGTTCTCCCAGAAATTCTGGGGAAACACTTGACTGAAAATTTCACGGATGAAAAGTAGCAATATTCTGGGAGGCTATAGCCATAATTTGCTTTTTGCTACAAATTATTTCCAACTTTTGAGCTAAGATTGGCTCAGGTGTTAAAGTGGTATATTGATTATTGTCATTCTTTCCTTTTACTTTTTCTTTCTTTCTTTGATTTATTTTTATTTTTTTAATAAATAGTTTATTGTCAAATTGGTTTCCATATAACACCCAGTGGTCTTCCCCAAAATTGCCCTCCTCATTACCACCACCTCTTTTCCCCCTCCCCTCCCGCTTCAACCCTCAGTTTGTTTTCAGTATTCAATAGTCTCTCAGGTTTTGTGTCCCTCTCTCTCCCCAACTCTCTTTCCCTCTTCCCATCCCCCTGGGCCTCCATTACGTTTCTCCTGTTCTCCTGTTAGACCTATGAGTGCAAACATATGGTATCTGTCCTTCTCTGCTTGACTTATTTCGCTTTGCATGACACCCTTGAGGTCCATCCACTTTGCTACAAATGGCCAGATTTCATTCTTTCTCATTGCCATGTAACATTCCATTGCGTATATATACCACATCTTCTTGATACATTCATCAGGTGATGGACATTTAGGCTCTTTCCATGATTTGGCTATTGTTGACAGTGCTGCTATGAACATTGGGGTACATGTGC
>NC_043704.1:89257179-89265903 GCF_006229205.1 Suricata suricatta | reverse complement strand
GGGCTATTCCTGGGTCATAGGGGAGTTCTATGGATAGTTTTTTGAGGAACCTCCACACTGTTTTTTAGAGGGGCTGCATCAGTTTATATTCCCAACAACAGTGTAGGAAGGTGCCCGTCTCTCCACACCCTCGCCAGCATCTATAGTCTCTTGATTTGTTCATTTTAGCCACTCTGACTTATGTGAGATGATATCTCAGTGTGGCTTTGATTTGTGTTTCCCTGATGATGAGTGATGTTGAGCATCATTTCATGTGCCTGTAGGCCATCTGGATGTCCTCTTTAGAGAAGTGTCTGTTCATGTCTTCTGCCCATTACTTCACTGGGTTATTTGTTTTGTGGGTGTGGAATTTGGTGTGTTCCTTGTAGATTTTGGATACTAGCCCTTTATCTGATATGTCATTTGCAACTATCTTTTCCCATTCTGTTGGTTGCCTATAGGTTTTCTTGATTGTTTCCTTTGCAGTGCAGAAGCTTTTTATCTTGATGAGGTCCCAAGAGTTCAGTTTTGTTTTCATTTCCCTTGCCTTTGGGGATGTGTTTAGTACAAAATTGCTGTGGTTGAGGTCAAGGAGGTTGTTTCCTACTTTCTCCTCAAGGGTTTTGATGGTCTTCTGTCTCTGTCTCACATTCAGGTCCTTCAGCCATTTTGAGTTTATTTTTGCGTATGATGTAAGACAATGATCTAGTTTCATTCTTCTGCATGTTGCTGTCCAGTTCTCCCAGCACCACCTGCTAAAGAGGCAGTCTTTTTTCCATCAGATACTCTTTACTGCTTTGTCAAAAATTAATTGGCTGAACATTTATGGGCTCAGTTCTAGGTTCTCTATTGTATTCCATTGGTCTATGTGTCTGTTTTTATGCCAATACCATACTGTCTTGATGATGACAGCTTTGCAGTAGAGGCAAAAGTCTGGGATTGTGATGCCTCCTGTTTTGGTTTTCTTCTTCAATATTACTTTGGCTATTTGGGGTCTTTTGTGGTTCCATACAAATTTGGGATAGCTTGTTCTAGCTTTTAGAAGAACGCTAGTACAACTTTGATGGGGATTGCATTGAATGTGTAGATTGCTTTGGGTAGTAATGCCATTTTCACAATGTTTATTCTTCTAATCCACGAACATGGAATGTTTTTTCCATTTCTTGGTGTCTTCTTCAATCTCTTTCATAAGTTTTTATAGTTTTCATCATATAGGTCTTTTACATCCTTGGTTAGGGTTACTCCTAGGTATTTTATGTTTTTTCGTGCAATTGTGAATGGGATCAATTTCTTGATTTCTCTTCCTGCTGCTTCATTACTGGTGTATAGGAATGCAACTGATTTCTGTACATTGATTTTTCAATAATAACACTGAATGTAAATGGACTGAATGCTCCAACCAAACGACACAGGGTAGCAGAATGGATAAAAAAAAATCCATCTATTTGCTGTCTACAAGAGACCATTTTAGACCTGAAGATACCTTCAGGTTGAAAGGAAAGGGATGGAGAAATATCTATGATGTGACTGGAAGCCAAAAGAAAGCTGGAGTAGCCATACTTATATCAAACAAACTGGTCTTTAAAGGAAAAACAGTAACAAGAGATGAAGAAGGACATTACATAATAATTACAGGGTCTCTCCATCAGGAAGAGCTAACAATTATAAACATCTATGCATCAAATTCGGAAGCTCCCAAATACATAAAACAATTAATCACAGACAGAAACAATCTTACTGATAAGACTGTGCTAATTGCAGGAGCCTTTAATACTCCACTGACAGCAATGGATAGATCAACCAGACAGAAAATCACTAAAGAAGCAATGGACCTGAACGACACATTGGAACAGATGGAACTGATAGATATATTTAGAACTCTGCATCCTGAAGTTAGGAAATTCACCTTCTTTTCGAGTGCATATGGCACATTCTCCAAGATAGATCACATACTGGGGCATAAAGCAGCCCTCCATAAGCATAAATGAATAGAGAATAAAAGAATATGCACACTTTCAGATCACAATGTTAGGAAACTCGAAATTAACCACAGGAAAAGGTCTGGAAAACCTCCAAAAATGTGGAGGTTAAAAACCACCCTACTAAAGAATGATTAGGCTAATCAGGCAATTACAGAAGAAATTAAAAAAAATATATGGAAACAAATGAAAAGGAAAATACAAAAATCGAAAATCTCTGGGATGCAGCAAAGGCAGTTCTAAGAGGAAAGTATATTGCAATCCAGGCCTATTTCAACAAACTAGAAAAAGCGCAAATTCAAAATCTAACAGAGCACCTACTGGAACTAGAAAGGGAGCAGCAAGAGCACCCCAAACACAGCAGAAGAAAAGAAATCATAAAGATCAGGGCAGAAATAAACAATATAGAATCCAAAAGAACAGTAGAGCAGATCAATGAAACCAAGAGTTGGTTCTTTGAAAAAATAAACAAAATTGATAAACCTCTAGCCAGGCTCCTCAGAAAGAAAAGAGAGAGCAACCAGATAGACAAGATCATGAATGAAAAAGGATCTATTACAACCAGTCCTTTAGAAATACAAGCAATCATCAGAGATTACTATGAAAAATTGTATGCCAACAAACTGGACAACCTAGAAGAAATGGATAAATTCCTAAATGCACATGCACTACCAAAATTCAAATGGGAAGAGATAGAAAGCATGAATAGACTGATAACCAGTGAATAAATCGAATCTGTTATCAAATATCTCCCAATGAATAAGAGCCCAGGGCCAGATGGCTTCCCAGGGGAATTCTACCAGACACTTAAAGCAGAGCTCATATCTACTCTTCTCAAACTATTCCAAAAATAGAAATAGAAGGAAAACTTCCAAACTCATTCTACGAAGCCAGCATCACCTTGACACCCAAACCAGACAGAGACCCAGCCGAAAAAGAGAACTACAGACCAATATCCTTAATGAATACAGATGCAAAAATACTCAACAAGATACTGGCAAATCGAATTCAACAGCATATAAAAAAAAATATCCACCATGATCAAGTGGGATTCATCCCTGGGTTACAGGGCTGGTTCAGTAATTGCAAATCCATCAATGTGATCCATCACATTACCAAAAGAAAGAATAAAAACCATATGATCCTGTCGATAGATGCAGAAAAAGCATTTGACAAAGTACAGCACCCTTTCTTAATAAAAACCCTTGAGAAAGTTGGAATAGAAGGAACTTACCTAAATATTATAAAAGCAGTTATGAAAAGCCCACAGCTAATATCATCCTCAATGGGGAAAAACTGAGAGCTTTCCCCCTGAGATCAGGAACACGACAGGGGTGTCAACTCTCACCACTGTTGTTTAACATAGTGTTGGAAGTCCTAGCATCAGCAATCAGACAACAAAAGGAAATAAAAGGCACCAGAATTGGCAAGGAAGAAGTCAAACTTTCACTTTTCGCTGATGACATGATACTCTACATGGAAAACCCAATTGACTCCACCAGAAGCCTTCTAGAACTGATCAATGAATTTGGTAAAGTTGCAGGGTACAAAATCTTACTTTCTATGAAAAGCTTCTTAAACCACCCCTGGTTCAAATATATTTAGCTTTTAGTCTTTTCATGATTTTGAGTTATTATGTCTAGCATCTTAATGCACTTTTAGGATTACATCCTCTTCCCTAGATTCCACTTTCTCTTTCTGTAGTGAATTTATATCACACTATTATATTGCCAAGTCATTTTGGGGTTACCTATCTCTAACACGAAAGTATTTTGACAGCCTGTCTATTGCAAACACTATGTTTTATTGAATAGTTGGAACTTAGCTTTTTGTTTTTTTACTTTGATTCTCAATGCATTGCCTTCTTTCAAAAAAACATAATTACATACATTCTCTATCAGATGCTTAGTTGGTTCATTTTCTTCTGCATCCTAATATTAGGTATTTATTCTATGTATTTATTCAAGTCTTCTCTAAGCATCATATAATTGTGAATTGGAATTGCCAGCCCCTAATGTTATCAGCAAAATCCATTAGGTAATTTCTAGCCTGAATTGCCCCTATCTCATTAAAGCAGCCTACTGTCCCCAGTGATTCTTTTCTAGCTTAGGTAATGTTGTTTAAAAATATAAGCAATTATACGCAGAATACTCATTTAAAATTTAGTTGGGCCTACAACGTGCCAAACATTGACATTTTTGAGCTACGGGAGTATAAATTCAGTTTGATTCAACTTAACACACATTTATGGAATGGCAGATATGTGTCAAAGCACATACTCTAGGTTCTGGGGATGTAAAGATAAACAGTACACAGTGCTCACTCTCTGGGAACTCACAATATAAAAGGAAAACAAAACACAAAATCTGACCCTGACACAATGTGGTAAACCCTATAAGATAGGTATAGAGGATATTTATGAACACACAAAAGATGGGCCAGTTAAGTCGACCTTGAGGGGGCAGTGGGTGAGTGCTTTTATTGAGAGCATAGAGGTGGTTATTATATTTGACTTCCAAGGACAAATGGTTGCTATCTATGTTTTACAAAATGTGAAGGCTATTCTAAGCAGATGGAAGAACGTGAGCAAGGGAATGGAAGTATAAAAGTGCATGGGCTTTTTATAGGTGCTTGGATCAAATGACCAATAGGAGAAGCTAGAAGGAAATGTTGGGTCAACCATTTGGCAGATGGATGTCACACTGAAGAGTTAGACAATTATTTTAAAGGTGATTTTATTAGTGTTTATGCTGCATAACAAATTACACCTAGTAGGCAAATGTAACATTTATATATTATCTCGCAGGTGAGATACCCGGGCATGGCTTAGCTGGAGCCTCTGCTTGGGGTATCAAATGACCCCAATTAGAACACCTGGGTGGCTCAACTGGTTACATTCAGGTCATGATCTCACTGTTCATGGGTTCAAGCCCTGTGTCAGCTCCACAATGACAGTGCAGAGCCTTCTTCAAATTCTCTCTTTCCCCCTTCTCTCTGCTTCTCTCACTTTCTCCCTCTGTCTCTCAATAAAAATAAACTTTTAATCAAAAAAGGGTGAATTAAAAAAAGAAAAAGACAATCAATGTATTAGCCCATGTTGGGTTCTCATCTGGAGACTTGACTAGGGAAGCAAATGCTTTGCCATTTTGGTGGTTATAGGCAACATTCAGTACTTTTACTCTTCCAAATGCATAAGTCGAAGGGGGGAGGGGGGGAGGAAGCAGCCTGACTAGAACAAATGAGCTAGCAAGATGGAGTTTTATATAACATAATATGATTATAAGAGTGATATCCTGTCACTTCTGCCAGATTAAAATTGTAAACAGTGGGGGGTGGCGATCAGGGTCATCTTAAGATTTGTCCACAAGGAGAAAGAGTTTTTAAGTGGTGACAGATAATATATAACAAAGAAACAAGTGTCCCAGTGTGAAAAGTGGTTTGAAGGTGCATGGAAATATATAAATTTATCTTTTATAATTTCTCCTTATAAAATAACTTTCCTTACAGAGATTAGTTTTTGTTATTTTTTCTTCCAAAGAAAAAGGAAGATCATAAAGCTTCCTGGGATTCACTAAAAACATTCTCCCCTTAGGAAAGAAGAAAGGGCAGTACCTTGGAATTAAGGTACTGGAATTGGTTCTCCCCCGTGCTTACTTTAGGGGAGGTAAAATATGTTCTCTTAAACAAGAAAAGATGATGACTCACTCTGGCAACACCCACGCTACTGGTAAGTTCTGATGTTCTTTTTAAGCCTTGACTTTACAATTACAATAACCTTGGGAATATATATTCCTGTTCTTACTGGTAGATGATCTGAATTGAATGCTCAGAGATAGATGCAAGGAACTGGAAAATTTTTAAAGCTCTTTACGTGTTCCCAATGGATAGCCAAGGTTGAAAACCACTGTGCCAGGAAACTTAGAATATATGGTAGGATGGTGTTAGAGGTTAGTCCAAACTTGCTGATGTTAGGGAACTGGGTGGCGAGCATGAGCTTCTAGTTTCTGAGGAAATTAGACTGGGGTACTGGTCTGCTCTAACTGGAGCAGGTAAGAACACACAGTGATGTATTTTGTATTGCTATTTTATGAATGAGCAGTTATGTGTTGATCTTTAATGTTTAATGTTTAATAACCAGATTTTCAGGGGAAAAATAGATTTCTAATTTATAGATTTAATTATATCCATGATGCAAGTAGTCCTAACTGTTTTTTAACATCTATCAAATTTATCACTGAATGCAAAGTTGGAAAGAGATGCAGAGTAAGTAGCAAATCATTGCATAGTATTTCCACAATATAGATACAATAAAGAATAACTTCAAGAGCATAGAAAAGAGTAAAATATATATTTTAAAAGCAATGAGTTTTGAGTATATTATTTTCATTTTTTAATAAAACTTAATTTAATTGTTTCTATTATATGCTTTTGAATAATGACTGCCTTTAACAACTGACTCAAATAATTATTTAAAACGTAAAATGGACCATTATAAGCTTTTATGAACATGCTTTGGTATAAGGCAATATACCTATGAATGGAACTAATATTCAAAAATGTAACAATCAGTTCTGCATGGTCAATACCTAATCAGAATGGTTACTAGCCAGTATGCTGTGGCTCTGCCTGGAAGGCTTAAGTGTGTATCAATAGGACAGATGCTATTTATCATTCACCTTTGTGTCCCTTAAAGTTCCTAGCACACTGACACTGACATAATGTCAAAACGACATAAGGCGTTATAAAGACATACATGACATAAAGGTATTGAGCATAATGACTGAATAAATAATTGATTTAATAAATTAAGGAGCGCCTGGATGGCTCAGTCGGTTGAGCATCCAACTTCAGCTCAGGGCATGATCTCGCGGTTCCTGGGTTTAAGCCCCGCATCAGACTCTGTGCTGACAGCTAGGAGCCTGGAGCCTGCTTCTGATTCTGTGTGTCCCTCTCTCTCTGCCCCTCCCCTGCTTATGATCTGTCTCTCTCTGTCTCTCAAAAATCAATAAATGTTAAAAAAATAATAATAAAAAAATAAATTATGTACTATAGGACCTGACTCCATAGTAGCTTCCATTACTAAGGATTCATATTATAACAAACCCCTCCCTCCTTTTATAGAAAAGAGTTTGTGACTGGCTGAGGACCTTTACAGAGGAAAGTAAAAGTATTTCATTTATTCCTTTCTCTTAGTGATCTTCTTTGCCATATGTCAGGTTCTACATTGAAACCTGACATAGATACTTACCTCTCTTTCTGTGCTCCAATATATTGAAGCCCCAGCTATTCTTACACATGTCTGGCTATCTCATGATCCATCAGACTTATGTACTTCTCAGGACTCACTTTTCTCAACTTTTCCCTTGGATCATCTGCTTCTCTTTCAAGATTCAGGAAACCTTTTTCTACTCTCCTCTGCAGCTGCTAGGACATCGGTTATGTTCTGCTCTGTTTTCCCACTATGATGGATATATAATGCAAACATCATATCCAATACTTTCTATGATTTAATTGCTTATATATCTGTATTTGTTGACGTCTCCTTTCTCTCCTTGGGAAGAATGTTGCCCCTTGACGGCATCATTTCTCTGAAATCTCCTTGATGTCCCGTCTTCTGTCTACCTTGAAACTTTCTACTGGATATTACACATGGGTGACCCTTCCTCCCCCTTTCTAGAGCTTAGGCTCTTTTAAAGCAGAGCTAGGATATCTCCTATCACTATTCATTCCTAATAACCAAAAATGTGGTGAACTTTGAAGACAGACTTCAGGGATTAGAATTTGGGCTCCACACTAACTGTATGTGTGAGTTGCAACTAAGTACTTCCTTCTGCCTCAGCTTCCTTATCAGAGTGGGGAAGAAAACCAGTGTTAAAAAACGTATCAGTTGCCCAGACTGTTAAGAGGACAGAATGAGTGAAGTCATAAAAAAAAAAAGGGCTTAGAAGAATGCTGAGAGCATAGTGAGCACAAAATAAATATTAGTTATTACTATTTTTACAGTAAACACTCAATAATTGATATGTTTATATCAATTATAGATTATAGATGTTTAATTCATCATTTAAAAAATTTTTTCTGGGCATCTTTACTATTGATTCATTTTTCTTTTTGTCTGTTAGTTACAAAATTTTCCTAAGAAACTCTTGATTTTTAGTTGCATACTTTTTTTTTTTTAATTTGGGACCTATTTATTTTCCTTTGAAGCGATACGGATACTTGCACTGATAAACTGGAAGAGATTGCATTTGAGCAGATGTCATGTGCAAAATAATGAATAAATAAATAAAATCACTTCAAGAAATCCCATTACATTCAAGGATCAATTTTCATTTTTGTAATTAATCTTTCCTAAAATCAAAGTTACCAAAATAAAAATTGTGAAATGAAACAAATTATTGATGATGAAAGTCAAATATCTTCTTATACTAAAACAATGTATGTCTGAGAAGTCAAGAATTCAGAAGTGTCCCTCCTTATTGAAACTGTGTTTCTCTCTCCTACAGTATTAAACAAGAGCCAGCTATGAGTGCGAACATATGGTATCTGTCCTTCTCTGCTGACTTATTTCGCTTAGCCTGACACTCGCAAGGTCCATCCACTTTCCTACAAATGGCCATATTTCATTCCCTCTCATTGCCATGTAGTACTCTATTGTGTATATATACACCACATCTTCTTGATCCACTCATACCGCATGTTCGCACTCATAGGTATAACAGGAAATTTTCAGAATGATCTAGCTTCAAGAAAAGCAAGCAGTTAA
>NC_043704.1:89249443-89257079 GCF_006229205.1 Suricata suricatta | reverse complement strand
AATACAATCTAAGTTTATTTTGGGAGTGTTTGCTGTATCATTGGATTTAATGAAATGTTTAGAGGTGCAGTAGGCATGACTTTGAGTAGATAATGAAAGAAAATGCAAAATGCTTATTGATTCATGATGTGGTTTCATCTTAGCTTGGGCAAACCATGCAGTATTTAATACATAGTAGCAGAATATTTACTATTGAAGCCTGAAAAGATGTGAGTTCTTTGTGTGCAATCTTTCATTTATGTATGGGAAAGGGTTGTCTTTTTTTAATGTTTTTACATTGTAGTACTTGTTTTGCTTGTTGGTGGTGTTTGCTTATTTAATACATTCCGTCAAGGACAGAAATTTAAAAAAATATATGAGGAATTCAATTTCCTTTTTTTTGAGAGTTTTGGGAATATTTCAATTATGTGTTTAATTCTGTAAGCCAATCAGAATAAAATTTATTTAATGTAAAAAAAAAAAATAAACAAGAGCCAGTCTTTCTGTTCCTTCATGTAAAAATTATTTAGACTATATTACCACAGCTTCAAATTCCTTGAAACTCTTACTTTTAGAAATGTATTATTCAGAAATATTTTATTTGGGTTCAGGTTGAACAAGGAATGATACAAAGAATTTTTCATATAATCAACAGAAAATACACTGGAGAAAGTATACAAATTAGAAGTCTACATTTTTGTCATCAAAGCTACTTTACATATCGTTTTCCTTTTCTCTTAGCCAAATGACTACTTTTGGTAATAACTATTGTATAAAAATGTGAGGAAAACACAGAATATAATAGTATAATCCTAGAGTGTCTTTAGGAATCTCTTTTTTTCCTATTTGCCTAATTTTCTCCTACTTGCTTTGGAGCCCAGGTTAAAAATATGCAACATTCTTGCTTCACCCATAATCCTGAGAAGGGGAAAATAATGCAATCATTTTGATTTTTTTGTATGCTATTTTCATATATTCTTTCCTAGATGCTTTATTCTTGTCTTCCTTCCAAACAATTTAGACACAGATGCTGCCTCTGTAAACGCTGCAGATACTGAGGATTTGTCAGTAAAATATATTTCTGAGGGAGCCTACCTGTCTTACACTACTTTATCCTAGGATTTTACATCTATATTTCTAATTTTTGCAGTATTTTATTTCACTTCCCTTCTCCCATCACTAGTATTCTGGAAAGGCAATAAGCAGTAAAATTATTATTCACATTTAAAAGAGAGAAAATTGATGCTGGAAAAACTTGTCCAATGTCACAAAAGTAAACCCTGGGGAGACACTGGAGAGTAATAGCAAATATTTGCTACAGAAAACTCGGTTTTATAGCATACTGCATCATATTAGGTAAATGCACTTTCTTTGAATGTGGAAAGCAGAGACTTGTTAGAAAACATGCAATTTCACAAGTGAGCCAGGAATATACTTTGCCCAAAGAGACACCTGGAATTAGTTGTTGCTCTCTTAGGAGATCAATGGGACTCATGTAGGGATTGCAATGTGTGGTAGTCACGGAGGCGGAAGACTTTTGTGTTGGCAAAGCAGTGCCTCCCAGATAGATCTTTTAATTGCTTAAACATTAGGAGCAAGCTGTCACCTTGTGATGAAAGCTTCAGTTTGTATCTTGATATTTGGCATTCCTACCTCCAGTGGACTTAAAATAAAGGTTTGAAAATATGAGGGAAACTTAGCTCTTAGCTAAACTCCTTAGATTAAAGCCTTTTTAACTAAAAATTAGCTCTAACTAGGAGTTATTTTTTCCTTCCTGCCTTCCTTCCTTCCTTCCTTCTTTATTTCCTTCCTTCCTTCCCTCCTTCCTTCCTTTTTTTCCTGCCACCAGATAATTTTTATAAATTATTTAACAAAAGCCTCACAAACACCTATAAAGAGTAATTTTAGTTACTGCTTAAATATACTTTGAAACTCAAGTGCTCTGATCTATTATTAGTATCCATGAGAAAGAAAAATAAACCTCAGACCCCTCCCTTGACAAGGTTGTGAGCTAATATGAGATGGAAGATGTGTACAACTGACACATGACAAGTTGTAGTGTGGAAAGGAACAAACTGTCTTTGGAGTTCAGAGAGAAAGAGATCGACTTCATTAGGGATGGGAAAATGAGGCAAGACTCAATTAAAATCAAAGAGTAGGTCCCCTCTATCTTGTTATTTCCCTGGCTTGATCAAAATTTGTGTCATACTACACTACTACCTTTTGGGAGTTTCCTAAAGCAATTTTATAGTTTTTGAATAACCAGACCAGATGAAAAGTCATCTGTAGACATTAAGCCATATTACCGCATTCTGTTATTCTGTTATTTCTTCAGAGAAATGAAATGCTTCAACTTCAAACCCTCAAAAATCTGCCTCAGTTCAATTTTGGAATCTTAACATTATGCTTCTACATAGATCATAACACGTTTTCTTTCTATGCCCTCCCTACATGAAACTGAATAAGAAAATTAATTATGCCAGTTGGTAACAACCACATTTGACAAATGTGGTTGTTGGGGAGGAATCTTGTGGGGAAGGCACAACAAACTAATATATTTTGGCAAAGATGAGACTGTAGCATAATCATTGCAAGAGCTGTCTCATTATATAACTCCATGGAGTAGAAAATACAAGATATCCTTGGAGGTTAAGGATGCTGCAACCCTGGCCATACCTCTTCCATTTGAGGTGATAGGTATAAATTATGGAAGATGAGATGACATGTTAGCTATTTTGATGGTTTTTGACTTAGTGTCACAATACAACAACTGTAAAGAACAAGTAAGCCATCTTCAGTGATGGATTTTAATTTCATATTGACATTTTGTAGGAGGATATAAGGCAGCTCAGCTTATTTCATGCTTACTTGAGTAGAAATATGTGAAAGTCTAGTTAGTTCACATATTTCAATATAAGTTGAGGCCACTAGTCCTCAAGCATATCTTGATAATTGGAGGAAAATCACTCTGAAGTATTCTTGAATTTATTCAATGCTTATGTGTTAACCTTTGATAAATGTAGGCCACACCCAGTTTGTAAACACCTATTTCTATCAACTGACGTGTTTATTCTTAATTCTTCTGTTTAGAATTTTTATTCTCTTCAGCCTTTTCTCATCATTCATAAATGAATATAACATCTCTTTATCCACCCATTCATTTATTCAATAAACATTCACTGAGAACTAGTATATATCACGCAGTTCTAGGCACTTGGCAATATGGCCATCAATAAGACATAAAAGATCTTGGTGTTTTAGGAAGAGGAGGGCCTGTGTGCAGCACCCAGAACCCGCCTTTCCAACCCATCTGAGCATCGGCTTCTGGTTCCCAGTCTGAATTGGCAGTGAGAGCAGAGCCTGAGGAACGTGAGGTGCCTGAGGCTTGGGAGGCATTACTGGAGATGGATTCCTTATGATGACTACCAGTGGTTTTCCTACCTGCCTGCAGTGGCCAAGCATGGATTTCTCCTCATGAGAGGGTGTATCACCTGGATTACAGCAATGACCCAGTTTCTGCCTGCAACTGTCACACTGAAGAAGCTCCCTGGAGCTCACTTGTCATTTAATATCTGAAGAGGAGAGGCCTCCCAGCTAGGCATCTTTATCTCCAAGGTCATTCCTAATTCTGAAGCACATCAAGCAGGACTTCAGTCTGCTGTGAATCATGTGGATTTCCAAGATATTGAGCACAGCAGGTCTGTTGAGATCCTAAATACAAGCCATGAAATCGGCATATATGTCCACTTCTTTCCATACAATTATCATCACTGAAAAGAGAGGACTGTGCACTAGAGAATTTCAGCCCATAGCCCTCCACATGGAATTTCTACTACAACTGGTTAGGTGTCAGGGAAGCTTCTTGAGAAACTCTACTCCCGGCCCCATCCTGGCAGAGCAGAGTGGGAAGGATGGGGACACAGTGAGGCCCTGCACCAAGCCAGCTAGCCAACTGTATTACCCAAATTGTACTGCACTTTCTGTTTCCTAGTTTTCTAGGTGAGCTTTATTCCCTAAAGGAGGAAGGATGATGATATCTAGGTATAGCCTGTGGAGAACCCTGCTAGAAAAGGGAACTGACATTCATTGAATACCCTGTGCTAGACAATTATACATATGTCATATCATTTTCATTAGAGTACAGAAATCAATAGAGAAAAGTATCTTGGGTGCCATCTCATCTACTTGGCCATCTCTCTCATCTCATCCTTGGATGCCAGTCACATACACTTTAGCAACTCCCTGGGACTGTCCCCTTCCTCCTATCCTCTCCCCACAAAAGTAAAAGACAATGCTGAGATAAAAAAAAAAAAGCATAAGAGATCTTTGCTTTCATAAACTGTAGAGTATTTTATACTCAAATATATATATATATATATATATATATATATATATATATATACAAGTGAAAAATAGATAACCCAGTAGCAATAAGTTTTATGGATAAGATAAAACAGAGCAATATTAGAAATGATCTCACATAAACCACACATTTGATGACATCATGAATAAAGGACTCACTAAAGAGATATGTAGGTTTGAGACCTAAAACATAAGAAGAAACCTTCTTCTGTGAAGAGCTGGAAAGAACTGCTGGAAAGTGTTCAAGTTAAAAATGGTAGCAGGAGCACCTGGGTGGCTCAGTCAGTTAAGCGTCCGGCTTCAGCTCAGGTCATGATCTCATAGTTTGTGGGTTCGAGCCCCGCATCAGGCTCTGTGCTGACAGCTAGCTCAGAGCCTGGAGCCTGGAGCCTACTTCCGATTCTGTGTCTCCCTCTCTCCCTGACCCTCCCCTGCTCTCACTATCTCTCTCTGTCTCTCAAAAATAAATAAAAGACATAACAAATTTTTAAAAATGGTGCAAATGTTAAATTTTTCAGGTAGAAAAGAGCCTGGCTATTTAAGAAATTCCCTGAAAAATATAGTATGGCTGAAATATAACAAGGGGAAAATTGGGTAGAAATCATGTCAACCAGAATTTGATAGGACAGGATAAGAAGTCTGGATTTTTCTTCTTGCAATGGGAAGCCATCAGAGATCATGTACTATACATCTTCAAAAAGATCCTCTGGCTCTTATGTAGAGCCAAGGGTTATAAGTATGCAATGAAAAGGAACAGACTTGTCAAGAAGCAGATCCAAGATAATGACTTCTGATGATAATAGCAATGGATAAATGGATGTATAAATTTTGCCTGTAGGCAAATTTTGCTATTTAGTAAGATGTGTAAGATTATGAGTAATAGGAAAGAATCATGATGACTCCGAGGTTTTTGCGTGAATAAGTAGCTGGAGGTGTAATTTATATAAATTGACAAAGGTTGAGTAGGATTAGGTTACAGACCCAACAATGAAGAGTTCTAGGTCATATACATTTTTGATACATTTATTAGCCATTCAAATGGAAATTTCAAGTAGGTAGTTGAATACACGGAGTCTGGAACTCAGAGAAATTATCTAGAATTTTATTTAAAGCCATGAGACCATAGGAAAGATCAAATGCCCATGGAAACTATAGAGTTTTAGAAGAGAAGCAGAATAAACCCTGGGGCAGGATACCATCTCAGAGGATTGTGATGAGATATTAGTAAGAGATAATGTTCACAAAAGTATCTACTACATGATATATGCTTAATAATTTTGATTTATCTTTATAGATTCTTTGTACATGATAGACCCAGTAAAAGATAAGAATAAAACAAAACATGTGTAAGAAATAAGAAAGGAATTTGTCTGTATAGGCAGTAAATATCTTTTACATATGAACTTAAATTGTCATGTTCAGGGTAATATCATAATCTCATTTTATGTGTTAGTAAAATGAGATCTGTAGAGATTTCCTACTTGCTAGTAACTGACAGAATTAAAATTGACACCCCAAATGTCAAAGTTTACTCCTTTGGAATCACAGGCTCTGAATCATTTAGGATCTTATAGCCCATTTAAGAGGCCAAGAACGGGTACAAAAACATAAGACTTTAAGATGGTACATGATTACATTAGGAATGAGGTGGTATGTTCTACATGGAATCAGGCTTTATAGCCGGGCACATGTAGATTTGATAATAGGTTTACTTTTTAATAGCTTCATGATATTAGGCAAAAAATATACTCTTTTTGAATCTCGGATGTTTTCTTTTTATTTGTTAAATGATATGTACCTAGCAAAGTTGTTTTGAGGAGATTAAAATAGGTGTGAGCAGGGGTGGAGCCAAGATGGCGGAGAGGAAGGGAGCTCTGTAAACTCCATCTGCACCATTTATCGAACTGAGAAGGATATTACGCTCAACTGAGAGAGCGGAAGGAGAAAATACGAACTCCAGAAGGAATAGAACCTCAAGGATACCTGAGTGAGTGGGGGCAAATGGGGGAGACCCGAAAACGGGCCAGCCCAGGATGGGCAGGGGAGGTAAGATCCCCAGCCCAACGTGGCGCAAGCACGCAGCCCCTGAGAGACAAAGGAAGAGACAGAGTCAGAACACGCTCATAGAACTGTCTCTGGGGAAGAGGTATAGAACGCTTGGCTGCGCGTGGAGACAGAAACCCACTCCATAGATAACTGCTGGGCAGCCGGAATCCCGAACCGGGGTGGCGCAAGAGAAGGAATAGCCTCAAGCCCTAAACCATCTCGGCGGAAAATCAGAGGCGTCTGTGGCTGTGAGAAGCGGCTGCACTGGGGAGGCGCGCTCCTCGGCAGGAAGCGGAAGCGGCCAGAGCGAGACTGCGCCAGGCCCGGGCAATTTGAACTTGGTTTTGGGAACGGGACCACGGACCGCATTTCCATGGCACACCTCGCCCCCTGCACGGACTGCGTGAATCCCGGGTCCCCACAGGGAAGAAATAGGGCGCACACCTATGCGACCTCCAACAAAGAGTCGGTGGCGGGTGGAGGCCCGGGGGCGCGCTTAGAATGTGGGAGCTCCCAGCACGTTTCCAGGAGCGCACAGCTTCTTGAGTAAAGCTATCGGAAACTAAGAGAGACTCAGTTTTTTGCTTTTTGTTTTTTTCCTTTCCCCCATTGCAATCGTGATCCTGACTGGGGGTGGGGACTCCGCAATTGAGACTGTGAAGGTGCGCACTTGCCTCCTGCTGCTCATTTCGCCTCAGGCAGGGGCGGAGCCTCTGAGAGCAGACTCCAAGACTTACCCCATCAAACCAAGCCTATCCACCAGAGGGAGCTGCTGCTTGCTTTTTTTTTTTTTCGTTTTTGTTTTTTTGTTTTGTTTTTTTTGTTGTTTGTTTTTTAATATATAAAATTTTTTTTCTCCACTAGTTTTGTACTTATTTCTTTATCATTATTACCTTTTTTCCTTTTTCTTTACTCAATTCCTTTAAATTTTACTCCTTATATTCCTTTCTCCTTTCTCCCTTACATTTTCACCTTCTTGCAACCCAGATATATTCTCCTGTATCTCATCCTTACCTCTCCCCTAAACTGGTCATACACTTTTAAATGGTCTACTGTCCTTTGTTGTCTCAGACCCCCTTATATATATACTTTTTTGTCTTTTCTTCTTTCTCTTTTCTTTTTATTTTCTCTTCTTCTCTTCTTTTCATCTCTTTCCCTCCCATTTTCTTATTTATCTTGAAATCTAGTTAAATGCTATTTACTTGAATATTGTACCATACTCCAGTAAATACTCTATTTCCGAATTTTC
>NC_043704.1:89192803-89249343 GCF_006229205.1 Suricata suricatta | reverse complement strand
TAGAACTCCCTTATGACCCAGCAATAGCATTGCTGGGGATTTACCCAAGAGAGACAGAAATGCTGATGCATAGGAGCACATGTACCCCAATGTTCATAGCAGCAATGTCAACAATAGCCAAAACATGGAAGGAGCCTAAATGTCCATCACCTGACGAATGGATCAAGAAGATGTGATGTATATATACACAATGGAGTACCACATGGCAATGAGAAAGAATGAACTCTGGCCATTTGTAGGAAAGTGGATGGACCTTGAGGGTGTCATGCTAAGTGAAATAAGTCAGGCAGAGAAGGACAGATACCATATGTTTGCACTCATAGGTCTAACAGGAAAATAGGAGAAACCTAATGGAGGACCAGGGGGAGGGGAAGAGGGAAAGAGAGCTGGGGAGAGAGAGGGACACAAAACTTGAGAGACTATTGAATACTGAAAATGAACTGTGGGTTGAAGGGGAAGGGGGAGGGGGGAAAAGAGGTGGTGGTGATGGTGGAGGGCACTTAAGGGGAAGAGCACTGGGTGTTGTATGGAAAACAATTTGACAATAAAATATTATTGAAATAAAAAAATAGGTGTGAGCACCTGGCAAATGACGCATATACAATAAATATTAGTTTGCTTCTCTTATTCTTCAGTCAAGATCTGTAGTGCCAATTAAATCCATTAGCTTTCTGTGTCCAATGGGTAGGGGCAATTAAATCCAATAATGTTTAATATGATCTTATTTTTCTAAAATGCGTAGGAGAGATTTAATAGCTGGCTTTGCACAAAGTGAAAAATTAGAATTTCAGGTGAAGAACTGCATTTTAGTCTATTCGAATAATGATTCTTTTCAGAAGACAGATCTGGTATCCTTTTTCTTTTTTGAAATGAATTAGAAGGGATACACTTTCAATGCTCAATAACCCAAAGGCTTTAAGCTTCATTGAAATTATCTTCAGTCATTTTTAATATTCATTAACCTAAAATGTCCTTTAAGAAATATTATGCAAAATAGATATTTGCTCTTCAATTAGATTGTTTATAATAATGATTAAAATCAAATATAAAATTATTAAAATTAATAGTTAATTATTTCAATATTACATACAATTAATAATTAATTTTAGTATCAAATATTAAAATATTACATATGCCTGTTGACTGACTGTATATATTACATTTTACATGAAATTAACCAGACACTAAATCTGTGTTTGATCAATGTAGATTGTATTATTAAATGAAACTATACAATGGAAGAATATTAAGTTAAAGGGTACTGTTTTAGTTTATTGATTCATTTCTCATTACTTAGCTTTGTTTTTTTAAATATAATAACTAGTCAGCTCCTAGGGTAACTCATATTGAAGTATAATTATAAAATTTTAAACTTGAATGTATTTGTAATTTGGTCATTTAAAAATATTAAGACCTACATTTTACAGGTACATTTTGAACAGGTTGGGAGAAGAGTCATTAACTAAAAAAAGAAGTGCAAGGTACTGTGCTTTATCACAGAGCTATGAATAAACCATGTCCAAGAAATTAAATCTCAACCTGGTGATACGATATAAGTGAAAATTATCCCCACATTTGCTCTCTGGATGTGTAGTAGGTAGTTCTGTGATGGCATACCCAGTGTGGTAAAGAAAGTAAAGAGCCAACTCTTATTAGGTTAGTGAGTCTTCTCCCCATAAGTGAAAAATGGTGCCTTATCTACTCAGAGAAGGAGCAGGAGGAGAGAGTGTTATTACAAGAGTGTGGCCTAGAGGTGCCTAGATGACTCACTCGGTTGGGCATCTGACTTTAACTCAGGTCATGATTTCTTGGTTTGTGGGTTCAAACCCTGGCTTGGGCTCTATGCTCAGATCCTGGGGTCTGCTTCAGATTCTGTGGCTCCCTCTCTCTCCCCACCACCCCTATTGTGTGCTCTCTGTCTCTCTCTTTCTCAAACATAAATAAACATTAAAAAAAATAAACAACAAGGGTGTGGCCTGTTGGTAATTAAGCATAGACAGGCTATAGAGTTACTCAGATGGTTGGGAGAGGTGGCAGCACACCATTTGTCATGGTAAATTATACTTGGCTCATCTTCGTTTTTTTCCTTTCTATCTAAGTACAACTATAAAATCCAGTTTTGATCCTACATAAGAACAATAAACCACACACCATATTTCAGGTTCTAGGGTTTTTTTCTCATGCACTACAAAAGTTCATGTTCTATCATATTTCAAGTGTTTGTTTCTCTCCTTTCTGAGATGCTGTTATATAATGTGCACCTCTGACTTTGGGGGAGCATGCTGTGGAATGGGGGGAAGACAGTTGCTGGATGTTATAAATTAAAAAGGGGGACACTTGTACTCTCTCCATTCTGCCTCCATCTACTTTTGAGCAGGGCAATACAGGAAAAGAAAAAATGCTGAATCTCATCATTACTATTGATAATAAAGGCAGGATTAGAGGCACAGTTTGAGTAAATGACATAACAGGGAGAAAGAAAAGGCCCTATTTGGCCCCTGTCTCTGTGCTGAGGCTCTATTTCTTTCATCAGAGATTTTAGTGCAAATCAACAACCACAACCACAACAATGAAGCAGTAGCTAGCAACTCTAGTCATCTGTACTGCTTTACTTTTCAAGAAACACTATGTACAGTTTTTTTTTTTTACAGTTAGCAGTACTATTTAGAATTATATATGTGTATAAGTCTAAGTAATATTAGTATGTAATATGTATCCTATATATATACATTATATGTATATATTACATACAATCTGTATTTACATATATATGTAATATATCACTAAGAATAATAAAGCAAGTAAATGAAAAGTGAGTTTTTATTTTATATTTTTGAATTCTTATTATTATTACAATCATAATCACAGTCTAACAGTAAAAAAATGAATTAGTAGAATTTAGAAATAGAGAGCATTTGAAGGAGTCCTTACTCCTTTCAACTTTTATAGTTCTTATTAGGTTTATATCCTCTTGGGTAAACTATCAAATTCTCAGTAGAGAATCAGTTAATATTTTGGTGGCTAATTTGATTGAGATGTCTATGTGAGAAAAAATACAAAATAAGACTTTTTTTCCTAAAAGAAAGGGAAGAATCAGAGAAGCTTTATATCATTTGAATCTAAAAATCTTTTTAGCAGATCTATAAAACTATATATTGTTGCTATATTTGGTCTCTTGACAATTTATCCAGATCTTATCTTCAAAAACAACCAGTTTCCTTTGTTGGCTCCAAGAAAAGAGCTTTTGATAATAAAACTCACTTGGCAAACCACTCACAACAGGTGTGTGCTTTCTCTCTCTTTCCCTTTTAATTATTTAGCCATTTCTGACATGTTGACTGTTCCTTTGGGCGAAGTTAACAATATTGCTTCCTACGTGCAAAGGCATAGTCCTCTGTCACTCATTCATCCATTTCTGAGTTAGCATATATATATATATACAATGGAGTACTATATGGCAATAAGGAAGAATGAAATATGGCCATTTGTAGCAAAGTGGATGGACCTTGAGGGTGTCATGCTATGCGAAATAAGTCAGGCAGAGAAGGATAGATACCATATGTTTGCATTCATAGGTCTAACAGGAGAGACCTGGCAGGGGACCATGGGGAGAGGAAGGGGGAAAGAGAGTTGGGGAGAGTGAGGGACACAAATCATGAGAGACTACTGAATACTGAAAACAAACCATGGACTGAAGGGGGAGGAGGAGGGAGGGGAGTGATGGTCATGGTGGGGGACACTTGGGGGAGAAGCACTGGGTGTTATATGGAAACTAATTTGACAATAAACTATTAAAAAAAAGAAAAGTGTATTTTGGAAAAAAACTCAATTATGAAAATTCCTGATAGATCTGTTTTCAAGTAAATATGAAGCAAATGTATATTAAAACTATTTAAGGAGTGCCTGCGTGGCTCAGTCAGTTAAATACCCAACTCTTCAGCTCAAGTCATGATCTCATGGTTCATGAGTTCAAGCCCTGCATCAGGTTCTGTGCTGACAGTGCAGAGCCTGCTTGGGATTCTCTCTTTCTTGTCTCTGCCTCTCCCTCTTATTCTCAAAATAAACTTAAAATAAAATAAAACTATTTAAGACTATTGGTGATATCATATATCTAAAATCTTGGAGAAAACAGGATGTTTTATTAGAACTAAAATATTTTGAAATGCTTTCATCTTAATTGAATTGTTTATCAAAAAATTTAAATAAGACATAATTATATTCTTTTGAATGATTACTTATGAAATCTATCCACACAATGATTTGGTTTCTGAAATGATATATTTTAGTATGTTCTATGCAATATCTAAGTATTGTCTATTCATTCAACTCTCTTATTTCAGTCTAGAAGTTGGATATTGAAAGGAGGTCATTTGCATATTTTTCCTTAAAATCTTTCCCAAATGTTAGCAATTCTCCAAAATTTAAATGAATTTTTGTCTTGACTTAGGAATATTCTGCTTTAAAATATCAGAACATTCTTATCAAATGTGTAGATAGAAAAGGAAAATCTTGCTGGTATTCTTACTATAATTACTTCAAGAGCCCACCAGGACTCAATAGTATATTCAGCTTATCCAGTCAAGAACCCTTTAAGGAGAACGAGAATCATATACTGACTAACTGCAGCAAATCTCATGTATTTAGACAAATCCAGAATTAGATTAACACACATTTGAGAGATAACAACTTAAAGTTTATGTATTCTATTTTTGAGAGAGAGAGAGAGAAAGCATGTGGGGGCAGGGGAGGGGCTGGGAGAGAGAGAGAGAGAGAGAGAGAGAGAGAGAGAGAGAGAGAGAGAGAGAGAATCCTAAGCAGGCTCCTTGCTGTCAGCACACGACCCAACACAGGACTCAGTCCCAAAACTGTGAGATCATGACCCCAGCAGAAATCAAGGGTGGGAGGTTCAACCAATGGACCTATCCAGGCACCACAGAAGGACAGCAACTTAAAACAAATCAGAGGGGTATTCAAGAAACTTGGCTGTACTCCATAGACTCTAAAAAATTATTTATTTTTTTATTTAGCTGCTGCTGCTTCAACTTGTTTATTACCAAAAAACCACACCACAACTTACTCCACACATCTGCAGGAGAGAGCAGTCTTGCCTGAACATACTGCAGTTAAGGTGAAGATTTCACGCATAACTTCATAAAACCCACAGAGTAGCTGGGATAGGCAGTGTAAACCAGGTTAGCAGGAAGTTATGACACTGAATCTTTGGCACACAGATCTCCAAGGAGGGTAAGTAGAAGCAGGGAAGGAAGGAGAGAAGGGAGAGAGAGAGAGAGGAAGAAAGAAGAAAGAAGAAAGAAGAAAGAAGAAAGAAGAAAGAAGAAAGAAAAAGAAAGAAAGAAAGAAAGAAAGAAAGAAAGAAAGAAAGAAAGAAAGAAAGAAAGAAAGAAAGAAAGAAAGAAAGGAAGAAAGGAAGAAAGGAAGGAAGGAAGGAAGGAAGGAAGGAAGGAAGGAAAGAAGGAAGGAAGGAAGGAAGGAAGGAAGGAAGGAAGGAAGGAAGGAAGGAAGGAAGGAAGGAAGGAAAGAAGAAAGGAAGAAAGAGAAAGAAAGAATGCAAGCAAGAGAAGGAAGGAAAGAAGAAAGCGAGAGAAGGAAAGTAAAAGAGAGAGAAACAAAGAAAAAGAAAGAAAGAAGCATAAATGTCAAGTATTCAAATTCCAGAAGCATTTCAGTTAACTGAAACTGTAGCTTCCTGCATTTTCTCAAATGAAAGAAATAAGGGAAGAGTAGTTGTCCCCTCCAAGAGCAAGGGCTACTCTGAGCTTTTATCCACTTCACCAAAAAGCAGCCCTTTTTAGCTCAGTTACAAAATAAAAATGTGAAATGCATGTAGACCCAATTTTAAACTAAAAGATAAGTCTCCAAAGGAATATTGGAAAGAGCACAGGCTTTTTTTTCTTCCCCTAAGAAAACTAGATTGGAATTAGGTAACTAACAGACTACTTGTGTGACAAACTGGGATTGTTATTTAATATTCTTGCCCTCAGTTTCCTCATGTATAAAATAGTTTTATCTCATAATATTTTAAAATATCAAGTATAGTAATACGTGTAAAAGAACATACACATATTATTATGTCTTGACTTTCCTTTTATCTCTAGTTGCATGTTGTAATGCAAATTAGACTCTTCCCTGAAAATATTATACAGGATAATCTTTTTAAGTGAACATGAGCTCTCTTCTTTCTGCTCGGTGGCAGGGAGGGTAAGTTGGAGGCTTGTTCACAAATAATTGTGATAATAATTCTCATATTTTCCCCAAATCTCTTCATTTGAATTCTAATTGTCATTTCTGTTGTTGTCTTTCTCAGGTAAATTACTTTTTAAAATGCCAAGGCCTTCAGATTTGAGTCAAATCTTTCACCTACTACCATCTAGATAACAACCATCAAAGTATAAACATTCTAACACTTTGTACAGTGCTTTAGCATTTACAAAGCATTTTCACATGCACTGTTTTATTATATCCTCAGAAAACTCTTGTTACAAAGGCCTTTATCAGTATCTCCTTTAGGGCTGAAGAAATAAATGGACTTTGGAAGATTCTCCAAATAACAAAGCCAGAATTCAGTCCAGGTCTTTCTAATCTCAGAACTCTTGTGCTATTCCACACTGCCTTTCTGCCACAAAAGTTTCCATGTTGATATCTATTCATTAACTTGATCTCACATTTTATTTTTCATGCCTCCCTATGCGTCATAGGCACATTTTTCCCGTTAGCATTTTTTAAAACTAAATAGTTTTTCTATTGGAGTGCAACACTATTTTCAGACATATTATAGAAACTCTGGGGGCTATGGGAAGCTGGAAAAAACTGATTCTGAGATACTAATGTGTTTCCTTTAAGGGCACAGGGCCCTCTCTCTGCTGAGAATCACAGCTTTTGGCTTCACACCAGCCAACCTGGCACTCAACCCCTGAAATTCTTGCCCTTACCTGCTTTCTCTCCCCCAGCTCCTCAAAAAGCAGCCAAGTTTGCTTCTGAGACTTTCAAATATTTACCCTCCCGCCACAGTATATCTGATACACATGCATTTTAATAAGAGGCTCCCCTTCTTGCACAGATTTTCCTCTTTCTTCAGATTCCTGGGCCAGTTTTCCTGTATTTGATCCATTCTAGTGGTATACATTTGGCTCTCCTCAAACTTATTTGTGAGTCTTAAATCCCCAATCCTCTCCTGTTCCTTTCCAACCAAATAAAAAAATATTTCTAAGTGAATATACTCAGTCCTCAACTTTCTTGAACTCTCTGTTACCTCACTCCACTTCCTCTTTTTAAAAATTAAAAAAAAATTTTAACTGCCTGGGTGGCTCAGGCAGTTAGGCATCTGATTCTTGGTTTCAGCTCAGGTCATGATCTCATAGTTTCATGAGTTCAACCCCTGCATTGGCGTCTGCACTGGCAATGTGGAGCCTGCTTGGGATTCTCCCTCTCTCCCTCGCGATCTGCCCCTCCCCCACTCCCTCTCTCTCTCTCTCTCTCTCTCTCTCTCTCTCTCTCTCTCTCTCAAAATAAATAAATAAACCTAAAAAAATTATTTAAGATCCCATTCCTGTTGGGGCACCTGTGTGGCTCAGTCTGTTGAGCATCCATCTTTGGCTCAGGTTATGATTTCCCGGTTCAGAAGTTTGAGCCCCACATTGGGCAGTTGCTGCCTCTTGTCAGAGCAGAGCCTGCTTTGAATCCTCTGTTCCTTCCCCTCCTCCGGTTGGGCTCTCACAAAAGTAAATAAACAATGTTCCATTTCTTGTTTTGTAACTGTTTTTTCCATTCTCAATCCCTTCTTAATTTTTTTAATGTTTATTTTTGAGAGAGAGAGAGTGTGTGTGTGAGTAGGGGAGGGGCAGAGAAGAGAGAGACACAGACTCTGAAGCAGGTTCCAGGCTCAGAGCTGTCAGCACAGAGGCAGACACGAGGCTGGAACCCACAAACTGTGAGATCATGACTTGAGCTGAAGTCAGACACTTAACTGACTGAGCCACCCAGATGCCCCCTCAACATTCTTTCTTGCCTTCAATGTATTATTCTTTCTTTGCCTTTAAAATCTGTGCACCTGTTTCCAAATAAAGCAATCTGTGTGGAATGAACTGCAGAGCATCTTCACTTAATGACTCACCAGCAACTACCAACATATCCAAAATGGAGCCCAGGCTATTGAAAATTGAACTTCCCCATTTTCATCATACAAACTACTTCTCTGTCCTACAACACGCTTTTTTTTTTCAATAGAAGCATGATTCTTCTGGAATTCTAAATAAGAGAGAAGCTAGTTTTGATGCTTTTCTCTCTTTTTTTCAGTTGCTAGTCCTCCCACTCCATCTAATGTCTCCCAAACTGCAGTTAAAGAGACTTGCATAGCTTTGGACCGATGGGCTTTGATGTCAGTGGATCCCTGAGCTGCTGTGTGGCTGGGAGCTCTATTGGAGCAAAACCATGAAAGAACAGGAAAGAAACTTAGAAATTATGTGCCATGAAAACAAACTTTATTCAGATCCAAGCATCTCTTTTGCATGTCACCTCCACTGTCCAGGCTTTTATCAATTCATGACTAGATTTTTAATGTTTTTAATTGACAGGTAAATAACTAATGCAGAAAAAATGTTATTACTTTGTAATGTATTTTAATATGAATTCTTTTATTTCAACATTATAGCAGAAGAAGGTCCTATTGTTATCGTAACATATTTTTCACAGAAAAGATGGTTGAGACTTGGAGTGCCTAAGTAAATTTCTCATGATAAACTAAAATCCTGAAATTCAAAATTTTGTCTTTTGTCTACTCTGCTATGCCAGACCCCAGCTTTTATATCTAAATTCATGCAATCCACATTTCCTCTGGCAGATGAGGAAATTTATTTCCCTCATGATAAAAATATTTTGATCATGGAATAGCAATGATAATATAGTATTTATCTTATAAAACTAAACCTCAGTTTTAAAAGCCCTCCAAAGACTAACAATCTTTCAGCTATCTAATTTTATTTCTTGTTTCTCCCCTATATACCTCTGTTCCTTCCAGGCCAGTCTTCCCACTATCATGCATACTCAAGACAAAATCTCCTAGTTCCATGTCTTCATTTATATAGTTCTTTTTCCTCAAGTGCCTTATGTCCTTTCCTTCCTCCTTCAATTGTCATAATTTAAAATATACTTCAAATTTCACCTTCTCTATGGATTCTTCTATATGAATATGTTCATCTGTGACTATGGCTTTCTGCATGTGCATATGTGTAACCATGCTCTAAAATGGAGAAACCAAGGGGCTCCTGGATTGCTCAGTCAGTTAAGTGGTTAGGCATATGACTTTGGCTCACGTCATGATCTCTCGGTTCTTGGGTTTGAGCCCCACAGAATGCTCTGTGCTGACACCTGCCTTGGATTCTGTGTCTTCCTCTCTCTCTGCTCCTCTCCCACTCGTGCTCTCTCTCGTTCTCTCTTGAAAATGAATAGACATTAAAAAAAATTTTAAATAAATAAATAAAATGGAGAAGCCAGGCACATGTCCAGATTTTTACCCCTGGTTTTTATAGAAAGCACTGCAAAGACATAGACATTGAATTCTACACATAACATATCACTTTAAGAAGAGAATAAACTTCTATTAAGTGGGGATTATCACAGAAAATCCATATATTACTGTGAATGTGACATTCCCCACTATGATTGTTTCCTTTTAGGAAATTCTTAGTTTTTATAATTTTTTCTGTTTAACATCTTATCTCTCCAGCTATATTTTTAGCTCTTTGAAGGGACTATCATGTGCAACTTTGCTTCTCTATAATACTGAGATCACGGTTGAGCTGATAATACACTTCAGGCCAAATACAATGCAGAAGGGTAGCAGACCATAAATTCCAAAGGATAAATGCCACCCCATCCTGTATCGACCTTCTATGTTTTATTGCTAACCTGTTCTAGAAAAGAGGTCATTTAAACCAGCAGTCCGGAAAAGGGTAAAAATATTTGCACTTAATAAAATCATATACTAAACTTTACATTTCACTCTCCATATATTTGTGTATTGGTTACCAAGTTATTACATGCCCATCTGTTTCTTTCATCAAAGAACTTTATGTGAATCATCTTATCCTTTTTTGATAGTTTTTATAAGTTAAAGGAAAAGAAATAAGTCTAAGCAGATTCTCACTGGTTACTTAACAGGCCAAACCCTCACTGTATCTGTGAACATTCATCCATGATTCTCCTAGGAAATGTCCTGGGATCAGACAGATGAAGCAGAGCCATCTGTCAACTTGGAAAAGATCCCACAGCAGACAGAGAGGCAGCACTTTGCTCTAGTCACTGATGGAGCCATTTATGGCAAAGGAAACATAATCTGACTTAGCAGCCCGGGCTATTTACTTAGAGGATCATGCAAAGAAGACTCTGACACACATAAAGACATGTTGGCTTTTAAAAATATTTTAAACCATAGGGGGTTCTGGGTGGCTCAGTCAGATAAGAAGCTGACTTCACCTCAAGTCATGATCTAAAAGTTCGTGAGTTTGAGCCCTACGTAGGGCTCTGTGCTGACAGTTCAGAGTCTGGAGCCTGCTTCAGATTCTATGTCTCCCTCTCTCTTTGTCCGTACCTGGCTCATGTGCTCTCTCTCTCTCTCTCTCTCTTTCTCTCTCTCTCTCTCTCTCTCTCTCTCTCATAAATAAATAAACATGAATTTAAAAAATATTTTATACTATAATATAGAAAAATATCAGTTAGGAAAGAATGAAGAGATATCCAATGATTTGCAACACAGTAGAACTTTCATGGGAAAGTCAAGGCAAAAACAGACCAACTAGCCAAATATCTGCTCTCCTTTTAGGTTACCTGGCCATAAAACATTTAAAAAGGATTCATTGCTAAACATGAGAAACTATCAGAACAAGTAGTTACACAGAAGAGAAAGACAAAAATATGGATCATAGTAATAAATACAATTCTAAAATTCTGAACATTTTATGTTTTATGTATAAACACAGTTATAAAATACTAAAGAAAAAGTTTCCCATAAAACATATTGATTTGAGATTTTAAGAGAAGGGAATGAAGATGATTACTTATAATATAATGTTGTTCTTATTAAAAGGAAATAAATGGGGGCACCTGGATGGTTCAGTTGGTTCTGTGTCCGACTTCAGCTCACGTCATGATCTCATGGCTCATCGGTTTGAATCCTGCATCCAGCTCTGTGCTGACAGCTCAGAGCCTGGAGCCTGCTTCATATTCTGTGTTTCTCTTTCTCTCTGTCTCTCCTCTACTTGTGCATGCTCGCTCTCACTCTCTCTCTCTCTCTCTCTCAAATATAAATAAAAACATTAAATTTTTTAAATAAAAGGAAATAAATGAAGTTTACTATTTTCAGAGCCATTCAACGAAAGAGAAGTATTAATATTTGCATTGTTAGGGAGAATGAAATAGCTTAACTCATGGACTTATTCCTAGAGATTCAGGAAGGTGTAAACACAACATAGAGGCCACTTATCCTTATTATAAAGCTTATATATCTAAAGAAAAAATAAGTAAAACTCCCTAATGGTTCCATTTTATTCAACATCCTGTTGGCATTAAAGCAAAATTCTCACTTTATAGAGTGTAAGAAATGGTAATCACTTTAGAAACCATCAAATCTAATACTCTGATTTAATGGATAATTAGACCCAGAAATTTTACTTAAGGTCAATTAAATACTAAACCCCAGAAATTTTAGCTTACATATCCTAGGACCACAGATGCTAGAAGGATAATGGAAACCCAAGTCTTATGAATACTAGTGCTGAGTTCTTGCCACTTTATCATGTGGTCTTTCTCATTATGACACTACAAGAAAGAGAAAACACATCTGGGAGCTACCCTGGCACTGACAGGGCTTGTTTTTCTTCTGTTGAACATAAGCATTTTCACAGGACATCAACATCAGCCAAGATTACTCTGTGGTACTGACGAATTGAGACAAAAACAAAATCATTTCATAATCGTGCCTGAACACACATGATATAATCACTAAGCCACAAAAAACGCCAACATCTTAATCCTGACTAATACGAGTGACTGTTGCTTCTTTGCCAATTATATATTTAGCCTTAATTTATTCCTTCTGTCTTAAAGATAATATTTATTAGATACTTATCATAAAATTGCCTCCACTTCCAACAACATCTAATCTAGAATAAATTTTGCTTCCCAAACCTTCTGCAAAGTCATCTAACACAAGCTCAAATCCTAAAGTCCTTTCTAGTAATCTCTTAGTGAGATACTTTCCCATTGAGTTTTCTCCATTCTTTTAAGAAGTAATAAAACTATTTTGCTCAAATACAGGTGTGTTCCCAATGGTTTTTGGAGGGACAAGGATAGTAAAGAACAAACAAAAACAATAACAAAAAAACCCAAAACATTTATTCAAACAACATAAAGATGATATATGTTGGAATATATTTTAAAGATGGTTCTGTTATTGTGTTAAAATTGTACATGTTAAACCAGTTGCTTCTATAAAATTATCAATGCTAGCAACAGAGTCAAATTTTCTTACATCTAATGATACCAGCAACAACTACTTGCATATGAACATTCTCTTGTCTATCCAAATTATTAAGTGTTATTCTCTGACTTTCACATTGATTCTCTTGTGAGAGAAAAAGAAATTAATTCTTGCACTTGCACTTAGGTAAGATCAAATAACAGGAACTGACCTACTCCCTTCATTTGGAAAAACTGGGAGGGGGGTGAGGGCAAAATATATAAACCAATGGCTCTCAGAATGTTGAACATCACCCAACAAAGGATGGGGATCTCTAAGAGATGGAGTCATGATCCCTATGATTGTCCCAGATTTCTGCCTGGAGAAAGATTATAAGCCACAGAGCTGGGAGAGGAAGACCTACCAGAGCCCCATGGTCATCTTGAATTGAACAGACAGAAATGGGCTTCCCAAGAAACCATGGTGGCCAGGATTTATATGACAGAGTCCCGTACAGGAGAGAGCTGCACAGTTCAATACTGAGTATCACAGAGGCTAGAGGAAGAACAACTGTGAGTCCAGATAATACCTGTTCCCGAGAGATAGAGTGGAAACTTTCTAACTCAGGAGGCATCTATGAGGGTAGTAATTGGCATAATTTTTCTTAAAGGGCCAGTCTCTGTGGGTCACATGGTCTTTATTATAACTGCTCCTTTTTGCCATTGTAGCACAAAAACAGCCAGAGAAAATGAGTAAATGAAGAAATATGGTAGTGTTTCAATAAACTTTATTTACAAAAACACACCCTAGTCCTCAAGCTGTAGTCTGCCAATCCTGACTTCAAGTACTAAGAGGAATCCTGCCTCAGTTTTAGGAAAATTGAAGGGACTTAATGCTTCTCTGGTTACACCCACAAAGTATAAAATCAAGACCTGAAAGGATCAAACTGACGCCAATGAACAAAACTACATCCCAGAAGAAAGCTCAAGAATACTTTAAAAAATATAAAATTACTCAGCACACACACAAAATGCACAGTCTTTCATTAGATCTAAAATTATCAGGTCTGTAAAGAAGCAGGGAAATAAAACCCATGATAAGGAAAAACTTAGTTAATTGAAACTGACTCAGAACTGAGACAGATGATAAAAATTTGGGAAAAGATAAACAGAATATGGGTGAACTGTGGGACAACCTGGGTAGCAAACTATATATGTAATTAACGTCCCTGAAGGAGAGGAAAAAGAGACAGAAGATACGTCTGCAAATTAATAACTAAAATTCTTCCAACTTGGTTAAACATTATACATCCAGAAATTCCCCCCAAAATACAATAAAACTCAAAAGCAGCAACAAAAAAATGAAGAAAACTATATCCAGGCATATAGGAACCAAACTGCTTTGAACTGATTATAAAAAGAGAAAATGTAAAAGCGGCCAGAAGGGGAAGACAGATTACACACAGAAGCACAAAATAAGAATGGCACCAGATCTCTTCTCAAACGGATGCGACTTACAAGAGAGCAACATCGTTTAAGTACTGAAAGAAACAACAACATTCTTCTCCCAAAAGATAAAAACGACAATTTTTTAACATAGAATTTGTTACCCAGGAAAACGGAATCTGTCAAAAATGAAGGCAAAAAAAGGATTTTCCAGACATCCATGCTGAAAAAATTCACCATCGGCAGGCATACACTATAAGAAATTATATAGTCTTTTGGGTTGAAAGAAAATAATAGCATTCTGGGACCTGGGTCTAAACCAAAACATGAAGAGTATTAAAACTAGTTATTTTATGGGTCTATGTAAAGACATTATTATTTATATCCCCTTAAGTATGATCAATTGTTTAAAGACAAAGACAAAAAACAATGTGTTGGGGGTTTATCATATGTGTGGAAGTAAAATGTATGACAACGGTACAGAAGCTGGTGGAGAGAAGAAGCATTCTGTTGAAAGGTGCTTACATTATACATACAACATCATACCTTCTGAAGGTAGACTTTGATATGTTAAAGATGTAAACCATAAACTCTATAGCAATCAACAGTAGTGTGGATGCAGAAAACCTAGATCACTTACACAGTGGTAGTGGGAAGGTAAATGGTACAGTTACTCTAAAAATGTTTGACAGTTTCTTTAAAAAAAAAAACTAAATGCAAACTTCTGGTTTCCAATTCCTCACATAAGGAGCTTGACAGTTGCCACTCCATACTAACAAGTAAAAAGCTGAACACACTGAAAAATTAGTAAGTTCCTGTGTCTGTAAAGAGAAAAGATGACGCAGAGCAAACTGCTGCCCCCACGATTAAAGAGACAAGACAGGAGAGTACTGGGAGTCATGGCTTACTGGAGCAGAGACTGGCAGGGGAAACCGCCCCAGGACCCAGTGCCGGGGTACAGAAACCTAAACTGTAATTGATGAATTCTTCGAGGCTCAATTAGGACAAGACTGACAGAAAATCCGAAGGGATGGAGTCATAAGCAGTTCTCACAATAGCAGTCCTCACAATACTGTAAGAATTACCTCCCGGAGCTTGACCACAGTATATATAAAAGAAAAAAACAAAACAAAACCTCATACTTCTGGCAGAGGGAAGGAAAAAGCAACATTTTCAAAATATGTCAGCACACTCTGTTCTTAACAGGGCCGGCACTCAGAAAAACTAGTTAAAACAAAGCCTCACATGCTAGGGTATTATCATGGCCTGCAAAAAGGGAAATAGCCAATTCCTGGCCATGCTGGGCACCTGACCTATTTAGGAGGGGGACAAAAGGACCAAGAAACTCTGTGAGGTTTACATTCCAGAGGCATAAGCTTCCTAAAAACTGAAACCTAATTATGGGACACTGGAATGCTTTCCCTCCCTAAACAACTCACCACATCACTAAAGGCCTATTTACAGCAGTTTCTTTTACCCATCATGATCAGCTATTAAATACATATATGAAATCAAAGGAAAAAGGAGAAGGAGGGAAAAGAGAAAGAGAAGAGGAGGATGGGGGAGGGGGACAGGGCAAGAATCTGAACCACACAAGACAGGAATTTTTGAATTATCAAACTAGGAATTTAAAACAATTATGATTAATATTTGGGATATGGATAAATTAGGGCTCTGATGAATAAATTAGATAACATGAAAGAACAGATGGGCGATGTAAGCAGAGAGATGAAAAACCTAGGAAAGAATAAAAAAACAAATGGTAGAGAATATACAAAATGACAATAGAAATGAAGAATGCTCTAGGCACCTGGATGGCTCAGTTGGTAATCATCTGACTTCAGTTCAGGTCATTATCTCACAGTTTATGAGCTCGAGTCTCACATCAAGTGAGCTCAAAATTTATTTCAGGTATTCTTTGGGTAAAAACATGAGCCCTGCTTCAGTGTGCCCCACTTCTCTCTCTCTCTCCCTCTTTCTCTCTCTCTCTCTCTCTCTCTCTCTGTCCATTGCTCACTGGCACCCTCTTTCTCTCAAAAAGAAAAGAAAAGAAAAGAAAAGAAAAGAAAAGAAAAGAAAAGAAAAGAAAAGAAAAGAAAAGAAAAGAATGCTTTGGATGGCCTTATTAGTAGAGAGGACACAGTGGAGAGAAGAATCTTCTCTCTCTCTCTCTCTCTCTCTCTCTCTCTCTCTCTCTCAAAAATAAAATGCTAGACTGGACACAGTTGAGAGAAGAATCTATATGCTTGATGATATGTCAACAGAAATTTCAAAAACTGAAAAGGAAAGAGAACAAAAACTGAAGAAAAATAAGAACAGAGTATCCAAGGACCATGAGACAACTACAAGACATGTAGCATATATATAATGGGAATATCAGAAAAGGAAACAGAGGAATAGATGAAAAATTTGAAGCATCAGTGACTGGGAATTTTCTCCAATTTATGTCAGACATGAATCACAGATCCAAGAAGCTCAGAAGACACCTAACAAACTTAAGGCCAAAAGACAAACAAAAAACCTGCAACTAAATATATCTTCAAAGTACAGGAAATCAAAGATAAAAAAAGAAAATCCTGAAAGAAGACAGAATAATTATCTATAGAGGAACAGAAAATTTAAATTCAACTTCTCAGAAATCATGCAAGAAAGAAGAGAGAGGAGTGAAATACTCAGTGTTAAGTGAGGGAAAAAAAATCTAAGAATCCAGAGTTTTATGTCCTAAAGAATTATTATTCAAGGTGAAAGAGAAATAAAGACTTTCTCAGACAAACAGAAATTAATGGAATTCATTGCCACTAGATTTGCCTTGCAAGGAAGGTTAGTTCCTTAGAGAGAAGGAAAGGATACAGGTAAGAAAGTCAGATACACCAAAAGAGAGGAAGACAATTGAAAAAGGAAGAAGTAAAAATAAAGCAAAAACCTTCATTTTCCTCATTCTTAAAGGATCAAACTGATAACAGTCATTCAAATAATGATGTCAACAATATATTTGATTATTTATATGTCTATGTATGCTTATATATAAGTGAAATAAATGACAGCAATGATACAAGGAACAAAAGGGATGAATTATAATTACTTTGTGAATAAAGATACTCATACTACCCATGAAGTGGCATAGTGTTTGATAGTGGACTTGAATTAGTTGTAGATGAATCTTGCAAAGTCTAGGGCAACCACTAATGAAAATTTAAAAATGAAGTATAAGTGAAAATGCTAAGAAATGAGAGAAAATGGAATCACAAGAAAAGTTCAGTTAAAACCACCAAAAGGAGAAAAAGACTGAAAGACAAAAGTATAGGCAATGGATAGAAAACAGTAACAAACATGGAAGGTTTTGATCCAATAATATCAATAATCATTTTAAACAATAATAATCTAAATGTGCCAATTAGTGGAAGAGATAATCAAAAATAAAACCCACTGATATAGTGTCTACACAAATCCCTTTAAATATAAAGACAACTATAGATTATAAGGAAAATATGGAAAAAAATATACAATACTAATTTTAAAAATCAGGAGTGATGATATTAATTTCAGAACATAATCCAAAGCATGGAAACTTACCAGAGATAAAGAAGGGCATTACATGATAAAAGAGTCAATTTTACAAGAAGACGTAACCTCTAAAGTATGTGCACATAAAAACAAGGTGTCAAACTATGGGAGTCAAAAGCTGATAGAACTACTGATAGAAGGAAAAATAGATAAATCTATAAACATAGTCGGAGACTTCAATACTCCTCTATCAAAAATAGAGTCAGCAGGCAGAAAATCACTAAGGACAGAGTTGAACTGAACAATATCATCAATCAACTGGATATATTGGACATCCACAGACAGCTTCATTCAGTAACAGCAAAATAGACATTTTCCTCAAGCTCCCAAGTAATATTCCCCCAGACAAATCACATTCTGGGTCATAAAATACACCTGAACAAATTTAAAAGAATAGAAATTATACAGTGTCTTCTCTTAGACCACAATGGGATTAAACTGCAAATCAATACTGGAAATATCACTTGAAAATTCCAAAATCATACTTCTAAATTATTTACAGGTCAAAGAAGAAATATCAAAAGAAATAAGATATTTTGAAATAAATAAAAGTAAAAACACAATTTATCAAAATTTGTAGGGTGTAGTGAAAGCAGTACTTAGAGGGAAATTTATAGCATTGAATACATATTTTTAAAAGATCTAGAATCAATAATCGAAGCCTCCACCTAAGGAAACTAGAAAGAGAAAAACAAATCCCAATTAATCAGAAGAAAAGAAATAATAAGAATTAATGCATAAATCAAAGAAATTCAAAACAGGAAATCAATGGTAAAAATCAATAAAACTAAAATATGGTTCTTTGGAAAGAGTAATAAAATTGATAAATCTGTATTCAGGATAACAAGAAGAAGGTGAATAGAAGAAGGAGGATGAGGAGGGGGGAAAGGAAAAAAAATAAAGAGGGAGAAAGGACACACAAAATTCATTCAATAATGAATAATCTTCTAAAACAGAAAGCATCAAATCCAGAAGAGTTCGCTGGTGAATTCTACCACACATGTAAGAAAGAAATTATACCTGTTTTCTATAATATTTTACAGAGAATAGAAGCAAGGAAATTTTTCCTAACTCATTCTATGAGTTAGTACTACCCTAATATCAAAACCAGACAAAGCCATTATAAGAGGAAGAAACTCTGATCAATATCTCTCATGAACATAGATGCAAAAATTTTCAGCAAAATAGTAGCAAATCAAAATTTTAAAAAGCATGAAACAAATTATACAGCAAGACCAGGTGGGATTTATCCCAGGTATGCCAACCTGATTCAATACTCAAAAATCAATTAAAGTAATCCATTACAACAGGCTAAAAGGGAAAAAAAATCATCTGATCACATTAACAGATGCAGAAAAAGCATTTGACAAAATCAAACATTCATTAATGATAAAAATTCTGTGTAAATCAGAAATAGAGACTTCCTCAACTTGATAAAGACTATCTACAAAAAAGCTACTGTTAACATCATACTTCATAGTAAGCAACTTGACACTTTTCCATCAAAATCATGAACATGGCAAGCATGTTCCTTCTCAGGACACATTTTCAATATGGTACTGAAAATACTAGTTAATATAATAAGAATAGAAAAGGAAACAAAAAGTATATGGGTTGAGAAGGAAGAAATAGAACTTTTTTCACAGATGACATAACCATCTATGGAGAAAACCAAAAAAATTGACCAAAACAACCTCCCTGGAGCTCATAAGCAATTATGTCAAGGGTGTAGAATTCAAGGTTGGTACACAAAACTCAATTGTTTTCCCATATACCAGCAATGAACAAGTGAAATTTGAAATTAAAAACATAATACCATTTATGTTAGATTTTTATCCCTCCTAAATGAAATACTTATGTATAAATCTAATACAGTAATATAATTATCTAACAAATTATGTAAAAGATTTATTTGACGAGTCATAAAACTGATGAATAAAATTAAATAATTAAAAAATGAAGAGATATTCCATATTTGTGAATCAGAAGACTCCATATTGTCAAGATATCAGTTCTTCCCAGATTGGTCTGTAGTTTCAATGTAATCCCAGTTAAAATCTCAGCAAATTATTTTATGGGTACTGACAAACTGATTCTAAAATTTATGTGAATAGGCAAGAGACCCAAAATAGCCAAAAAACATTAGAAGAGCAGAACGCAAATTTGTAAGACTGGTACTACCTGATTTCAAGACTGAATAAATGACTACAAGTGATCAAGACAGTGTAGTATGGGGAAAAGAAAAGAAGGATCAATCAAACAGAATAGAGTCCAAAAGTAGATCCCCATAAATACAGTCAACTGATCTTTAGTTTTTCAACAAATGGTGCTAAAACATCTGAACATCTACTTACAAAATAATGACTCTAGACACAGACCTTATATTCTTCACAAAAGTTATCTCGAATTGGATTGCAGACCTAAATGTAAAATGCAAAACTAAAACTCCTAGAAGGTAACACAGGAGAAAATCTAGATGACCTTAGTGTAGTGAAACTTTCTTAGATACAACACCAATGAATGATCCATGAAAGAAATAATTGATAAGCTAAGTTTTATCAGGAGAATGAGAAAACAGGGGCACCTGGGTGGCTCAGTCAGTTGAGTGTCCAACTTCGGCTCAGGTCATGATCTTGTGGTTCCTGGGTTCAAGCCCCAGGTCTGGCTCTATGCTGACAGCTGAGAGTCTGGAGCCTGTCTACTGATTCTGTGTCTCCCTCTTTCTCTGACCCTCCCCTGTTCTCTCTCTCTCTCTCTCTCTCTCTCTCTCTCTCTCTCTCTCTCTCTCCCTCTCAAAAGTAAATAAAACATTTTAAAAAAGAGAGAGAGAATGAGAAAACAAACATAGACTGGAAGATACTGTTTGCAAAGAATGCATATGATATAAATAAGCTATCCTAAATAAACAAAGGACATTTAAGACTCAACAATAAGAAAACAAGTAACCTAATTTAAAAATCTCAGTAATTTTGGGGCACCTGCATGGCTCAGTCGGTTAAGCAGCTGACTTCAGCCCAGGTCATGATCTCACAGTTCGTGGGTTTGAGCCTCACGTCAGGCTCTGATGCTGACAGCTCGGAGACTGGAGCCTGTTTCTGATTCTGTGTCTCCCTTCTCTCTCTGACCCTTCCCCACTCACACTCTGTCTCTCTCTCTCAAAAATAAATATTCATCAAAAAAAAAAGAAAAAGAAAAATTAAAATACTTATTTCTAAATGTATATGGAAATGCATAGGATCTAGAATAGCCAGAACAAACATAAAAACAAAAGGAGAAATGTGGGAAGACTTACACTACCTGAATTTAGGTCTTATTATAAAGTTGCTGTAAGCATTAAATGTGATATTGGTGTAAATATTGACATGTATATTAGTAGAAAGAATAAGGTCCAGAAATAGATATGCACATCTATGATCAATTAGCTTTAAGTAAAGAGGCCAAGGACTAGTAAATTACTGAAGAATGATAATCTATATAAAACATCAAGAACTGTGGTTGTCACCTAAATAGAAGCTGCTACTGATATTGTAATTCTATAATAATTAGTATCATTATAGTATTTAACAGTATAGTCTTGTGCCCTGGAGCTAGGAAACTATATTTGATTCCTGCTTGGATCCACTCCTCACTAGTTATATGACCTGGATAATAACCTTAATCTCTCATAGCCTCAGTTTTCTCATTTGCTAAATAAGATTAATTGTGGTGGTAAATATTTCAGGCTATTGTGTTTAAGATTAAATAAGTTAACACATACAAAGTACTTAGGAAAAAAATCATGGGTCATAGTAAGCATTCAATAAATTTTACATATGATTATTATTATCTCTCGTTTCATAGATCATGACTGACAACGCAAATTTATATGGTAGATGAAGGAGAGAACACATACATAATGGATTGGGCAAAACACATACACACAAAATAAGGGATTTAGTTATATTTTAAAGACTTCATATTAGTATTAGTGACTTTCTAAAAATAATATATTTATGAGCATTGACGGTAGCAATAACATTTAAAAAATAAATTTTGAATTCAAAGTAAGTACAAAACATGAAACGCCTTTCAGATTCTTTTTATCCCTACACAGATAGACCTGAATGTACTCATTAAAGTGCATCTTGATTTTTTCTTATAACTAAGCTATTCACAATTCATCTATAACCCAGAGTAATTGAAACAGAATATTTACATAAATGAAATTGTGCCTCTCAGCTTTACAAGCCACCAATTAATTAATGCTAGAGGCAAGATTACTGCTCTTGCTGATCTGAAGAACTGAACATTATTTATGCCTATTTAAAAATCATGTTATGAGCAAGAGGTGAAATAGACATATAGTATTGTCTATCAATTATAGCAAACATGGAATTAGGACACAATTGTTTTGTATTAAAAGTAAATCATTTTATTTTCAGTTAAGACATAGCTAGTGGCTTTGATTTATGTTTAAAGATGTTATTAATAGTCTTAAATCACAAAATATACAATTATATTCCTTGAGTAAATGTGAAAATATGTGTGTCCATTTTTCTTCTTAATTTCTACATTGTGTAAGCGGTATCAGTAATTTGTATTCATTTTTCATTCCTCTATTATTTCCATCTTACCAGGTAATATTTCTTTCCCTGGTTTCCTTTTAGTATATATTCTCAACCTTTTAAAACTTTTCTTTTCAACACTCTACATAATAATGTGATTTATCTCCTTATGAGTAAGAAAGACAAATACCCTCTTTGGAATTTTGAACAATTGCTTCCCAGGAATGTAGAATGTCCTGCATGTATCACCATCTCATCGGCCCCAATAGAGATCTTGCAGCCAATAGGCATTGAATAATAATAGAATACCCAAAAGAATGTTCAAATACAAGATTAGGGGAGACACCACCACATTTCCACTGGGGATCCTGAGAAGGAGAAAACTTGGAGAAATTCCCTTCAGCTCACATAACATAGAACAGAGATGGATGTTCAGGTGTCAGAAGTCTGAACCAGGCCTGAAAGACAGGCTAGTCCAACATTTCCTGCCCCTGAGAAGATCGAATACACTCTACTATAGTCTTCACTATGTATTTTGATTTTACATACATATGAATGAATGAAAAAAAGATGAGAGAGTTCTGTTTTTACATACAATACAAATGAATGAAAAAAAGATGAGAGAGTTCTGTCTTTGAACACAGAAGGCACTTGAACCACATGGCAGAGACCAGGGAGGAAGACAGAACAAGAAGGCCATTGGGGAGGGATGACAATACAATGGCCCAAACAGATTTATATCCACTTTCGTGGATGCCAATGTGGAACAATTATGAGACTATCCTTCTATTTAACTCACCTGAAACTATAATGCTACATAAGTTCCCTCCTTCCCCACTCCCACTTACCACAACTATTGCTTAGCTAAACCCTATGGAGAAAGAAAAGATGTTAGAGTGATTACCGTATTTCATTGACTTCATTTAAAACAGAAATTACCATTATCCTTATATTTATTAAGGTGTTATATGCAATCATTTGATATATCATCTCAAAATAGAGTTGATGCTGAATTAGAGAAGAAGAATTATTTGTATACCTAAGTCTGTGATCAGAAAGCCAAACCTTACTATATGGTTTTTATAATACAGAGCCGTGTTTAAATCTCAATTCCATTAATAATTGGATGGGCTTAAGATTCTTGTGCATTCAGGGCTCTTCTCAATGCCATCTTCTCAGAGAGTCTCTGATAGCTTTCTGTCACTATGTATCAGTTCTTTCTGTTTATTTTTTTTTCTTCATAGCATTTACATGATGCTATAAATTCGTTTGTGTATTGTTGGTCTCGACAAAGAAATAAGATCCAGATTGACATGAACTTTGTGTTGTTCACTATGGTATTTATAGAGCAATTCCCTTGTACAGAAAAGACATTGAAAATATGTAAAATCAAAATACATAGTGAAGACTATAGTAGAGTGTATTCGGTACTAAGTAAATGTGATTATTTGCTTCTCTTGTGCCCCTTATTCTTGTGTCCCAACTATTCCTCAGAAGATTGTGTGTTATGTCTCAACAATCCTGAGGTAAAGAGTTTACTAAATTATTATATTTGGCAGGTGAAGCAGACTTGTTTGATCCTAAAGTCATAGAAATGAAGAAAGAACTAAAAAATATGACCTTAGAAATAATATTTTCCTATTTTATAATTGTACTCACACTTGGTCCTGCATGCAAGTCTACCTATTTGATGTTTTTGTCATTGATTAATACACCATGTTTTTTAGAAAATGGAAGAAAGAAATGAGAGTTTCAAATATTTTTCAGGGCCAATTCACAATGGAATTTATTTTTAAACCTCACAGAAATATGTCTATTTTAGTTATAATTTTTCAATATGGCACATCATTCATCTTTGGTGACACAGGTCCCTCTCTTGTTTGTCTATCTATCAATCCCAATTATCTTTATCTGCATTCTGCTTCCTCATTACACATTTTCAACCTTTACAATAATTGTAAAGTATTTCATATATACTGTTTCTAAAATATACGTATTGCCATCTTGAATAGATGCTTTTTAACTAAATTGTACGACATTTTGTTATATGTGTATATATCTCTCTTCTTTTTTTTTCATTTAGCTACATATTATTAAGATCCAGCCATGTTGCAAAGGGCACATCTTTGTCATTTCCAAATACTGCATAGTACTCCATTCATTTGTTTTGTGACCACCACATCTTGCTTATCTATTTTCTGTAAATAATTATTTACATTATTAGAATAAATGAAAGAGCAGAAACTGTTCTATTTAAATACTTAGTGTACCTCTAATGAAATGCATCCTTGAAGAAAGTCTGAAACAATCATGTTTATTTTTAAGTTATTTCTTTTGTTGAATTTGTTTTAAAATACTTTCAATCACTTCAAATACCTGGTCTTCCTTCTTACATAAGAAAGGTGAGTAATCTGCTTTTCATATGGACAAGAAAAAGACTTATATCCCTGTGTCTATGTGTACATGCACTCAAAAGGACAAAAGGAACCAGAGAGGCTTTCTCCTGCTGTGAAGGACAAAAACTCAAGATAGTGTACTCTTGACACAAAGTGCATTGCTTTGCCAATCTCTTAAAATGTCACTTCGTAGACAGCCTGCTGGGCTCAGCTCAGAGCCATGGTGCCAAGACTGCTAATAAAAAAGAATAAAGGTTAATGAAGGCATTGGGTTATTTATTATCTTGAATAAAATAGCCTCGGTTTTATCTGGATGGTTTGTCCCAGGCATAAGGTCTTGCCTTTGATTTTTAACACTGTATTATTCTATTCTGCAGGCTGTGAATCTTAATACTTTTGCTAGGATACAATCTTATCATGTTTATTAGATATGCAATTTTATATTAAAAAAATAAATGGAGACATCAGAGATGCTGAAATATGATGGCTGACATACATGAAAAATAAGATAATTCCTTCAGAAAACTCACTTTGCAATTCAGTAAGTGAGAACCTTAAACATCAAACACATCTTTTGTTGTCCATGAACAATTTACTTAAGGAAAATAAATCTAAAGCTCTAACTGTGGCATTATAACATATCGGGAAACTGACCTTTTATAAGTGGTTTATCATGCTTCAGTTGCAGACACTAGGTTTAGACACTGCAATTTCATTAAAAAGTAAACAAACTCTGTCATAAAACTTATCTTTCTGTCAATTGATAGAATGTAAAATGCAAAAAGTATGCCACGCTCCATAGCTAGGACCTCATCTTGAAGATTTCAAGTCATCTAAGAGTGAATACCTACCCACTCTACTCAGGCATCAACTGGTAATTTCAAAATATCAAATGTGTAAAATAAACAAAATGGTTTACTCTTGTGGTTTTGTCTTGTGTCTTCATCTAAAATATACAGTGTGGAACAGTATCTGCTGTGACAAAGCTTGTAGCTGTATATAGTTATGTCTAACACCTTATATTTGTTCTCAAATAAGTACTAAATATGAAGTCATCTTTAAGACGACTGCTAGCCATTCCTACATTTTCCACTCTGTCTCAACATAGAAGAATAAGCAAGTCTTTATGAAAAAAATAACTTATTTTCCATTTTTACTACCTTTTATCTGTTTGAAGCATAGTTCTGGCTTCCTAAGTTGATTAGTATTGTAATGAGACTCACAAGGAAACTACCAAAGATAATTAGGACAAATATTTTATAAAACCACATAGACAATCTATAGAACACCTTATATTTATATATAAGGTAAAACCCAAAGATCAGAAATATATATTTTTTAACTTTTAGGTAAATAAACTCAAATATTACATATGATAACCCTAAGTTTATAATCTTTAGTGAAGAAAAACATTTCTTATTTTATTGGAAAATATCAGAAAATATAGTCATCATTGGATTTGTTTAAAATATTCTGGTTCTGAGGCACCTGTGTGGTTCAGTCCGCTAAGCATCCAAGTCTTGATTTTGGCTCAGGTTATAAAGTCCCCGTTTTTGAGATCAAGCCTCTCTCTCTCTCTCAAGATAAATAAACAAACTTTAAATAAATAAATAAATATTTGGTCCTACTTCTGAGTAAAACTATACTTTCCAATCTCCTTAAAATTATGAGTAACCATCTGATTTTGTTGGGCAAATGAAATGTGAATAAAAGAAACCCATGAAAGTTTAGTAGTTCACTGTAGTCACTATTACTCTGCAGTACCTGAGGTGGTGGCTTCTTCTCCAATAAGTTCCAGAATGAGGACTACCTGGAAGAAATCTCCTACCTGACCAATTATACATATATATCTAGAGTGATATTTTAAAGAAGTATGATTAATTTTAACTTAATTCAGTGAGTTATAGTTAGCACACAAAAATGCACCCTTTCAGGTCTACGTCTGATGAGCTCTGATGAAAGTTACCATGATCACGTTTGAGATATACAACATTTGTATTACTCCAGTCAATGGACTAATACAATAAATCCTAATCACAAAACCACATTGTCTTTTTTCTAAGGAAAGAAATTTTTTTAATTAATACTTGTTTCTGCAAAACTCAGAAAACAAGCCTCTTAAAAATTATTGGCATCAAGGTAATCTGATACAAAATGTTTAGAGCAGACTTTGGAACTGTGCATGAAAATCCTTATGCTTCTATAACCTTTATGTAATTTTAAGTGGCCAGTATTTTTACATATGTAATTAAGTAATATAATACATCAAACTCAGATAAAACCATAGCAACTGAATAATTGTCTTGCACCCTTATGATGAAAGCATCTAATAACATGAGAAAAAATTCCAAGTAATTTTTATGTGGGAAAAATTATAAAATACTATGTGCAGTAGGAGCCAATTTTGCAAAATATATACATACATAGGACTTTGTCTACCAAATTCTAATAATAGTTGGCTTATATAAAAGGATTCAGAGAGTACTTTACCACCTTTGAAATATTGCTAGTACTAAAGCCTATGTCTAGAACAGCCAGGTCAGGGGTCAGAGAATAATGAAGTTTTCTCATCCTAATATGTATAATGTACTGAAAACATAATTCTGGCCTTTCCACATCTAGTTTTTTGACCTTGGTCAGGTTCATAACTTCTCTAAGCTTTCACTGACTTATTTCATTTTTAAAATATTAAGTAGTTATACTAATAGTACTAGGAGTAGTGAAGATAATATCTATCTTGTGAGGTTAAATAAAATAGCATAGTTTCTTGCATATTTAGATGATGAATAAACATTGGGATAAGACAGATTTTCCACACACAGTATTGATTGGATTGACATTTTCATTGGTTGATGATCTCCCAAGAGAAGGGTATATTTCTCTCACAAAGAAAATATGGAAGAGATGATCTAACTGTACAGTGTACGTGGTGTTTCAGTACTGAGTTACAACCAACAGATGGGCGGAGAAAAAGACTGGACTCTTAATAAGACTAGGCCTTTATCTTCCTTCCAGAAAAATAGTATCAGCCTAGACAACACAATTTTAATGTAAACTGCAGTTCAACTTTACATTTTGTTCTGTGTTTATTTCATTAACATTTTGGATGGCAAAGACTCCACATACAAAGCTTTCTGTCTCCAACACACATGACATGACTAACCCAGATGCTATTACTGGTTAGAGAATGAGAAGAGTTATGGAATTCAGTACAGAATTCCATCTACTAGTGCCAGAAAAATCAGCATTGCATACAGAGAGGGGTGCCCATCAAAATGTTAAATTAGTTTCATTATATGTATCTAGATGTCCAATTACTTGCCTATATTAACAATAATGTATATGTTGCATTAGCTTCTCTACTAAAGTGATGGAAGTACAACAAAGAGTAAGTATGTTCCTAAAAAAAAAAAAAAAAGTGAATAACATACTGTCATTTGTCATACCTCAGGCTAGAAATAAAAACCAAAAGAGAAAAACCACCTCAGAATTCTATGAAAGCCTAGAATAAATCATCACAGAACCATATGATAAAATTTGTTTAAATCATATCAGAAGTGTCTGATTCACTCATTTTTCATCAAATATTTATTAAGCACTTTTGTGCCATGTTATAGACTCCAAGAATACTGTAGAGAATTTTGTAGATTATTTCTGTCCTTGTGGAGCTTAAAGAATCTTTTGGGTATAGGCATGTTGGCAAGGGACACTCCTGATATGAAATAAGCAGAGAAAATTTCAAATATTATAAACACTCTAAGGATAATTAAAGGAAATTAAAATTGTATGCATTTTGCATGCCATCTGAACAGAAGTACTGACTGTCTTTGTTTCATACCACGGCTGTAAAGATGTATACCTAGCAAACTATGCATATCCAGGTCTCAGAGGGGCTGAGAAGGAAAACTAAGAAAGGCTTGGGTCCAAATACCCCACTATACAGAGGCCATGAAGAAAACTGGAAGGTAACTAACAGATGGTCCCAATTCTACAGCCAGCTATGCCTAAATCTAAATTATTATCAAAGTTGTAGAAAATTATAGTTTTTATGCAATAAATAGTACATTGTATTATTATGATGATGATGAAGAAAGAAGAAGAAGGAGAAGGAGAAGGAGAGGAGAAGGAAGGAGAAGGAGAAGGAGAAGAAGATAGAATTCCAGAGAAAATGGCAGGGTTGTTTTCCATTCAGTAAAATACACATTATGTGGCCCCATAGAGCAAAGATCAGTAAGATTTGACATTCATTATAAATACGTGCATCCCTAAAGTTTGAGATTACTCTAGAACAATTGGCCACATGTGCGAGTGTCACCTGGATTTCTTTTTATGGAGACTTGGGTATTGTTACTCAGGGAGTCAGGGCAAATGCTGATATCCTTGTAAGTGATATTTATGGGAGTCATCAAATCCTTTTAGTCTAAGTCAAGAATCTCTTACCTTCTGCCAACATCCATTAACATTCAGCAGACTAACCTGTACAACTGTAGGTCAGGTAAGGTCTCAGAGCCTTCACCATTCTTGACAAGGGCCTGATGAGGAGGAGAGTTTGTGTGCACTGAGGAAAGAGGAATAGAGACAACTTCTGAGAATGATGAATGGAGGAAGTAAAGACTAAAAAAAAATTCAATGAGAAAGGCAGGGTCTAGATTTGTAGATCCTTGTAGACCATGTCTGGAATTTGGCTCTATTTCTGTAAAGAGAATAAACTGGAAGGTTTAAGCAAGAAAGTGACATGGTTCTATTTATATATTATATGTTTATTAAATGTACAGACAAAAAATTACTAGATTGTGAGTCAGATTTATATTTATGTCTCAGCTCTGCAATATAGTTGATATTTGATCTTGATTAAGTTGTAATTTTTCTCAGCTTCCATTTTATCCATGTAACACAAAATCAGCACATCAAAACCATGAGATGTACCTTATACCTGTTACAATGTCTACTACTATCAGAAAAACAAAATAAAACAGAAAGTAACAAGTCTTGGCAAGATTGTGGAGAAAGGGAACCCTTATGCACTATTGATGGGAATGTGAAATCATGCAGCCACTGTAGGAAACAGAATGGTACTTCCTCAAAAGATTAAAAATAAAATTACCATATGATCCAGCAATTCTACTCTGGATGTAATCCTAAAGAAAAGAATTAAAAACAGAGTCTCAAGATGACATTTGCACATCGGTATTCACAGGAACAATTATTCACAATAGCCAAAAGGTAGCCCAAGGGTTCATCAAAGGATGAATGAATATGCAAAATGTAGTATATACAAACAATGGAATATTATTCAAGTTTTAAAAAGGATGAAATTCTGACACATAACATGAATGAACCTTGGTGAGATTAGGCCAAGTGAAATAAAGTAAATTACAAAAAGACAAATAATGTAAGACTTCACTTTTATGACGTACCTAGAGTACTCAAATTCATAAAGACAGAAAGTAAAATGAGGGGTGCCAGGGGCTGGGAAGAAGAAAGTGGGGAGTTGTTTAATAGGTACAAAGTTTCAGTTTTTCAAGGCAAAAAAAGTTCTGGAGACTTGTTGTACAATGATGTGAATGCACTTAACATTACTAAACTATATACTTAAAATGGTTAACATGGTTAATTTTATGTTATGTGTATTTTGCCACAATTAAAAAAATTTAAAAATTCAATAGAGACCCTGCGGTGCCTGGATGCCTCAGTCTGTTAAGATTCTGACTTCAGCTCAGGTCATGATCTCACCATCCATAAGTTCGAACCCACGTTGGGGTCTGTGCTGACAGCTCAGAGCCTGAAGTCTGCTTCGGATTCTGTGTCTCCCTCTACCTCCACCCCCCGCTTGCACTCTGTCTCTTTTCTCAAAAATAAATAAACATTAAAAAAATGAAGAAAAGGAAACACCTCCCTAAGAGCTGCCCATATTTGCAAAGCATCAAAACAAAAATCACCTCTGATAAATGCTAAGATTACAACAGTATGCTTTCTAAAAATCTTCCCAACCCCCCAATAAACAAAGAAACAAGCAAATAAAGATGAAGCAACCAGCAGAGCAGAAAAGAAAGCTAAAAATAAAATTTTCAACAAGACTAGGTAGATATACATCTATGAATCTGGGATGTGAGGAAACTGGGGCAAGCCAGCTGAACAGGAGCTGTGAGAGCAAATGGAAAAAAGAGAAGAGAGTCTTAGTAGTCCTAAGGGCTGGGAACCCAGCCAAGAGGTACTCCCCACTGCAAACACAAGATCACACCTCATGGAGTGAAGAACTGATCAGTGGATCTGAGAACAACAGTCAGACTTGGTAGGTGAGTGAGTTCACAGGATCTCTGGGAAGGACAGAGCATAAAGCCTGATCTTGGACTTTGCAGCTATTGAAAATATTGAAATACTAAGCGAAAAGACTGGCCCACACTGAGATGAAACAACTGGGAGTAAGACACAAATTAACTAAGAAGTAGATAAATTGGGATGAAAGGAAGGAAAAGCTCTGATACCGTTTATAGAAAGAATGAGAGAATGTGTGTGACACATTCTAGAGAAATGACTATGACTAATTTTTCAATTCTCAGTTGTAAACCAATGGAAGCAGAATCTAAATGAGAAGTTAGCATATTGGCTACATTTTGAGTGTCTTTGGGGTCAGTATGCATGGTAAGTGGGGAGGGAGAGAAGAATTCAGGATTGGGCACTAATAGTGGTCACACCACAATGAAAGCACAACCATAGCCTTGGTTGAGCACATGAGGAACTCTGGAGTCAGAACAGCCTTTTGGAGCTCATCTGAGCTAATCTCTAAAGAGGCTGAGAGAGCAGAAGGCTTCTTCAGAGCAAGACCACTAGCAGTCTTACATTTCATGGCCAGGCACGTGGGCAGCACATCACATCTCCAAAGGTAGCTCAGGAGCTGTAAAACTAGAAACACTTTCCTAACTCAATCTTCTGAAAGTATAAAACTCAACACACTTAGGAAGAACAGAATTGGACTGCATTCAAATCCATAGTAATATATTATAGGAATAAAAGAGAATAATGAGAATTAAAAAACTATCAAAAATTGAGACACACCAGAAAAATATGCCAAAATGCAGAGAAAACCTGTAAAATATTTTTGTAAGAATAAACCAACATTATGGAAAAAATAGAATCTATGATGGAATAAAATGAATCAAAACTGGACAGAAATGAGAGAATGAAAGAGAAATAAAAGATCAGGAAGTCACTGGAAAAAATTAATAATTGGGAAAAAAAGACTAAATTAAAAAGAACCAAGCATGAACGGACATGATAGGATATACTATTGTTGAAATAGATATGGCCAAAGAAAAAACATAAGAAATTAGATGCTAAAAAAAGATACAAAAATTCATTATTGTTTTTTCATTTTATTTATTTTAGAGAGAGCCAGAAAACGCAAGCAGGAAAGTGAGGGAGAGAGAGAGAGAGAAAGAAAGAGAATCTAAAGCAGGTTCCATGCCCTGGACAGTGTGTGACATGGAGCTCGATCCCACAACTCTGGGATCGTGACCAGAGCCAAAATCAAGAGTCAGACACTCAACCTACTGAGTGACCCAGGTGCTTCGAAGATACAAAGATTCTGAAATACTAATGATATAATTTGAAAATCACTATTATACAATAAATAAAAAATAGTGAAACTAGACCAGTTATCAAAATGTGGTCTGATAATCCTTGGTCCTTAGACCTTTCCAGGGATTCCATGACTGTCTCTGTTTTTCTACTGCATGTCTGAGGCCGGACTTTCTTCATATACTTTAATGAAAACAATATACTGCAACCTACCGAGCACAGAAACATATATGAGAATTTAGTTATATTCTAAGATACATGAGAAAGTTTTATTAAAATGTCAAATGATATTACTTTTCTCACTTCCTTTGTTTAAAAAATAGCTATTTCTTATAGAAATATGATTTTTTGTTTGCATATATAACTAATAACACCAAACAAGTAAATTTATGTGGGAACATGAAACACAACATATTTAGGACACATTTTCCTGTGTAGCAAGAAAGAAATATCCATAAAATTTATGAAAATCTCATTCATAAAAAACTACAATTTTAAACATAAAAAATACAAAACAATAAATAATATGTTTTCTGACCACAGTGCAATTTAACTAGACAACCATAGTAAATGACAACTAGGAAAAAGATGGTGTTTTCCAGATAAGATATAAATATAACCTTAAATCAAAGAAGAAATAACAGTAGAGAATAGAAAAATGTTTCAAACAGAGTTATAAGGAAAATATTTCATATAATAAACTGAAAACAGGATTGAAATAGGAATTGAGGGAAGTTTATCGACTTAGAAGCATTGTACTACGAAATATGGGAGGCTGGAAATGTGAAGAGTCAAATAACTGACTCAAGAAGTTGGAAACAGAGCAAATAAGTTGTCAACAGCCAAATAATGAGAGACACATAGATAAAAGCTGGTAAAAATAAACTGAAAAAATATAGGAGAGATGCCAAATAGATTGAAATGGTAAAAAGACTAAAAGGTTTGAAAAGGCTAAAATCAAATAATAAAAATCAAGCCTGTAACTAAATAGCCTGTAACAGAGATGAAAAAGTACATTGTCAAAAATAAAAGGAGAAGAAAAGGAAAAGTATGTTATTAAGAACTAATAAGTGTTAAGTTAATAATTTATTATGAAAAACAATTTTTAAAATTAAGATTTATTTTATTTATTTTTTTAAGTAGCTTATTGTCAAATTGGTTTCCATACAACACCCAGTGCTCTTCCCCACAAGTGCCCTCCTCCATCACCACCACCTCTTTTCCCCCCTTCCCCTTCAACCCTCAGTTCGTTTCCAGTATTCAATAGTCTCTCAAGGTTTGTGTCCCTCTCTCTCCCCAACTCTCTTGCCCTCTTCCCCTCCCCCCTGGTCCTCCATTAGGTTCCTCCTGTTCTCCTGTTAGACCTATGATATGGTATCTGTCCTTCTCTGCCTGACTTATTTCGCTTAGCATGATACCATCGAGGTCCATCCACTTTGCTACAAATGGCCAGATTTCATTCTTTCTCATTGCCATGTAGTGCTTGATTGTGGATCTTCTTGATCCACTCATCAGGTGATGGACATTAGGCTCTTTCCATGTTTTGGATATTGTTGACAGTGCTGCTATGAACATTGGGGTACATGTGGCCCTATGCATCAGTACTTCTATATCCCTTGGGTAAATCCCTAGCAGTGCTATTGCTGGGTCATAAGGGAGTTCTATGGATAGTTTTTTGAGGAACCTCCACACTGTTTTCCAGAGTGGGTGCACCAGTTTACATTGCCACCAACAGTGTAGGAGGGTGCCCGTCTCTCCACACCCTCGACAGCATCTATAGTCTCTTGATTTATTCATTTTAGCCACTCTGACTGGTGTGAGGTGGTATCTCAGTGTGGTTTTGATTTGTGTTTCCCTGATGATGAGTGATGTTGAGCATCGTTTCATGTGCCTGTAGGCCATCTGGATGTCCTTCCTCTTTGAAGAAGTGTCTGTTTATGTCTTTTGCCCATTCCTTCACTGTGTTATTTGTTTTATGGGTGTGGAGTTTGGTGAGTTTCTTGTAGATTTTGGATACTAGCCCTTTATCTGATATGTCATTGCAACTATCTTTTCCCATTCCGTCGGTTGCCTATTAGTTTTCTTGATTGTTTCCTTTGCAGTGCAGAAGCTTTTTATCTTGATGAGGTCCCAAGAGTTCAGTTTTGTTTTCATTTCCCTTGCTTTTGGGGATGTGTCAAGTAGGAAATTGCTGAGGTGGAGGTCAAGGAGATTGTTTCCTACTTTCTCCTTGAGGGTTTTGATGGTTTCCTGTGTATGGTATAAGAAAATGGTCTAGTTTGATTCTTCTGCATGTTGCTGTCCAGTTCTCCCAGCACCACCTGCTAAAGAGGCAGTCGTTTTTCCATTGGATACTCTTTCCTCTGTACATTTGTGGGCCCAGTTCTGGGTTCTCTATTCTATTCCATTGGTCTATGTGTCTATTTTTGTGCCAATACCATGCTGTCTTGATAACGACAGCTTTGTAATAGAGGCTAAAGAGAACTACAGACCAATATCCTTAATGAATACAAATGCAAAAATATTCAACTAAATACTAGCAAATCGAATTCAACAGCATATAAAAAGAATTATCCATCATGATCAAGTGGGGTTCATTCCTGGGTTACAGGGCTGGTTCAATATTTGCAAATCCATCAATGTGATCCATCACATTAACAAAGGAAAGGATAAAAAACATATGATCTTGTCGATAGATGCAGAAAAAGCCTTTGACAAAGTACAGCACCCTTTCTTAATAAAAACCCTTGAGAAAGTTGGAATAGAAGGAACTTACCTAAACATTATAAAATCAGTTTATGAAAAGCCCACAGCTAATATCATCCTCAATGGGGAAAGACTGAGAGCATTCCCCCTGAGATCAGGAACACGACAGGGGTGTCCACTCTCACCACTGCTGTTTAACATAGTGCTGGAAGTCCTAGCATCAGCAATCAGACAACAAAAGGAAATAAAAGGCCTCAGAATTGACAAAGAAGTCAAACTTTCCCTTTTTGCAGATGACATGATACTCTACATGGAAAACCCAGAAGACTCCACCAGAAGCCTTCTAGAACTGACCAATGAATTCAGTAAAGTTGCAGGGTACAAAATTAATGTGCAGAATTTGTTGCATTCTTATACACCAAAGATGAAGCAACGGAAAGAGAAATCAAGAAACTGATCCCATTCACAATGGCACGAAAAACCACCAAATACCTAGGAGTAAACCTAACCAAGGATGTAAAAGACCTATATGATGAAAACTTATGAAAGAGATTGAAGAAGACACCAAGAAATGGAAAAACATTCCCTGTTCATGGATCAGAAGAATAAACATTGTTAAAAAGTCATTACTACCCAAAGCAATCTACACATTCAATGCAATCCCCATCAAAATTGCACCAATATTCTTCTCAAACCTAGAACAAACTATCCTCAAATTCGTATGGAACCACAAAAAACCCCGATTAGCCAAAGTTATATTGAAGAAGAAAACCAAAACGGGAGGCATCACAATCCCAAACTTTAGCCTCTACTAAAATTAAGATTTAATGCATAACGTTTTAGAAAAACATAATATTAAAAACATATACAAAGAAACTCCTAAAATAGTCTTTGTAATTAAAGAAATTAAATTCATCATTTAAAATCCTTCTGTACAGAAAATTTCAGGTCAACATGACCTCACTGGCAAATTCTACCAAAGAAATAGAGAAATAATGCCAATTTTACACAAAATTTTGGTATACTAGAAAAGGATAGTATATTTTCAAACTCAATGTGGCTAATATAACCTTGGTACACTTGACAAGGGTAGTGCAAGAAAGAAAACCTATAACTCAATCTCATTAATGAAAGTAGATGTAAAAATTCTAAACAAAATATGAGGAAACAAAATCCAGCATAGCATAGCAGACTTAATATCCCACACAAAGATGAGTTTATTTCATGCAAGATTAAATTAGCATTAGAATATCAATTATTTTAGTTTGCTACCTTAATAGAAGTAGAAGAAAGGAGACAGATCATATGATCAATATGATGATGAGAAATAGTGTTTCATATTAGCAATCTAGAAAAAGATAGGAACTTCCTTAATCTGATTAAGGATATCTATCAAAAATTTATAGCAAATATTACACTAAATGGTAAAATATTGAAAATGTACTCTGATGGGCATCAAACAATGATATTGCCACTTCCATTTCTATTTAACAGGTTCCTAGATGTCCTAGTAGGTTAACAAAGCCAAGAAAACAAATAATACATTCGAAGACTGGAAAGAAACAAAACCCTAACTTTTCATAGATAAGATCATTATGTATGTAGAAAACGCAAAGGAATCTACCCTAAATTATTATAATGAATGAATTACCAAATTTACCTCATACAAGGATAATATAGACAATCCACATATATCAATCAATAGAAAATAATAATAATGATACTATTTATAACAGCATAAAATATTAAATATCTTGGAATGAATCCAACAAAAGATGTACATGACTTCTCAATAGAAAGTCAGAATTTTTTATGGAAGTAAAATAAAGAACAGCTAAATATATCAAGTTAATGGTTTAGAAGATTAAATATTTTAAAGATATCAGTTGCTTTTAAATTGATCGAAAGAGTGCGCAATCCAAATCTAAAAACCCTAAAGAGTTTGTGTGCGTGGGGGGGGGGTGTTTGCATTTGTACCTTGTCAAGCTGATTATTATATATATTTTTAAATACATTTTCAAGATCACTTTCTAAATTTTTTTCTGTATTTTATTTATTTTTTGAGAGACAGAGAGACAGCACGAGCAGGGGAGGGTCAGAGAGAGAGGGAGACTCAGAATCTGAAACAGGCTCCAGGGGCTTGAACCCACAAACCGTGAGATCATGACCTGAGCCGAAGCCGGATGCTTAACTGACTGAGCCACCCAGGCGCCCCTGATCATTATATTTCTATGGTGACACAAATGATCAAGAACAGGCAAGACATCCCTGGAGAAGAAAAAAAATTGAAATATTTGTTCTACCAAATAACAGGATCACAGTAAAGCTAGAGTAATTAACACAGTATCTATCATATTGGTGTAAAACTATACAAATATCTTTATCAAGTTCCTAGAAATGGACTGACTCATGGATACTTGAGTCGTTTCAGAGTTGTGCTCTCTCGAGTAATAATGTTGTAGTAGTAGCAATAACAAAAGTTTTAAATGATACTAAATGATATACATGCACTATTTACTTCAATCCTTAGAAAATCTCTGCTAAAATTGCTCCCATTTTATTGTGGTGGAAACATGAATGAGTTAATTACTTTGTTCACAAAAGGAATGGAAATTGTGGAGTGAAAATGTACACTATATATTCAGGTCTAAATTTCACATAGATAGCTTCCTATGTCAGCCATTGTGCTATGTAGCTTTTTGTATATTATATTATTTACTCATAATAACACTGCATAGAAGTCTTTAAGTATAAAACATGTTGAGCTACCATGATGAAGCAGAAGAGATTTTTGTCTTTATGTTTATGAAAAGAAAAAAAATGACAATTATACCATTGGTGACATTTTATTGAGAACCAATTTTCCAGGATGGTGATACAATAAATAAATTATTTAATTAAATTTTTACAGAAAACGTAAATAATAATTTATTGTTTACTGATTAAGTTTGCAAGAACATATGAGGTAAGGTAGAAGGAGGGAAAAAGAATCCAAAGCAGGCCTCATGCTATGAGCGCAGAGCCCCATGCAGGGCTCAAACTCACCAACCATGCAATCATGACCTGAGCCAACATTAGACTCTTACCTAATTGAGCCAACTGTCCCCCTGTTGTTTATTTTTATTACTTAATCTAGTAATTTCACAATAACAATTAGGACTGTAAATAAATTTTGATTCATATTAATTGTTTCCACAACTTCTGTTATGAGTTTTCCCTGGCTACTATTTCTCTCTATTTTTTTCTCAGGTAAAATTTTGCTGATCTAAATTATTCTAAAAACAAATGAATTTTTCAATAAATTTTCATTACAATCTGTATTTTAAGGTCCTGTGTTGTTTTAGGCTTATTTTTTTCATGAAATCTAATTTTATTCAGATCAACTTTTTCAGGTATCTGTTATGCCAATAAGATACATTTCTTCATTTAACTTTCATCCATAATAAATTATATGTTGGAGTTGGTCAAAATGTTGAGTTCAAACAGTTGGATCATAGCATTCTTATTTATAACTATTTCTGTTTCACTTTATTTAGACAGTGAAGTTAATGGTCACACAGAAATTGCCATGACATGTATTTGAATACAGGTCTAAAACCAGGTTTATACTTTTTCTCCTATATGCTAATGTTTCTGTCACTGTCACAAATTTAATCCTGAAACTGGAGATAATTTGTCTTGCCTTCCTCACAGCTTATTATTTGAATAAAATGAGATCATGTATATAAATTTTTATAATCTCTAAACAGTGTGCAAATATAGATATTATCAATACTTATTAACATTTATTCTATTTTAATTTGTTAGAGCAAAACTGTTCTTTTGAAAGTCAATCAATTTCCCTGGCCTGCTTCTAGACAGCTGAAGATGTTTTCCGTTTTATATTTTTACTTCATGTTTTTAGTATTCATCCTTGATATATCTTATGACAGAGTTCTTTTATGCCTATTTCAGATGATACGCAATGTTGCAAATTATGGGTGGTAACTTAGGAATCCTCTCATACTCTTGGACAATGATAAGGCTTTTCTCATCCGAGAAGTCCTTATTCTAAGTGTACATTTAACTCTGTGTGAGTTATGAATACACACGGACAGTGTGTCTGTGAGTAGCGAAAACTCCATCTTCTTGTGTACTTCCTCTACTTTCATCCTGCTACTACACTCACATTACTGACACTAGACAGGTGGGGGTTTTCCCACGCCAAGCAATCCTCAGTGATACCAGCTGGGCATCCTCTAAGGTAACTCAATTCTGATACTACCTACCTAGAGATAGTGTCAAGTCTCACTAGTCTAAGGCTCAGTCTTTTTAGACTATCCTTCACTTCAGATGCCAATCACAAGTAGTAGGTCCCAGATTACCCAAAAATTTTGTCATACTTGGCTCCAAAGAGGTCTTGGAAACCTCTTCCCCTTCAGATTGAATTATTTGTAGAATAGTTCACAGAACTCAGGGAAACACTTACTATGTTTATCAGTTTATTACATAATAATGGATATAATAAAGGATACACATGAACAGCTAGATAAAGAGATAAATAAGGGGAATCTGGGAGGTACTCAAGCACAGGAGCTTCTGCCCTTGTACAGTTAGGGGATGTTACCCTCCTGGTACATGAAGTATTCATCCACCTAGAAGCTCTCCAAACCCCATGCTTTTGAGATTTGTACGGAGACTTCATCATGTACTCATGTAGCCCTTGTCTTCTGTCTAGAGAATGAAGAGGAGGACTGAGAATTCCAGGTTTCTATTCATGGCTTGGTTTTCCTGGTGACCTGCTCCTATATAGAAGCCATCCAGGAGCCCATCCAGAGTCACCTCATTAGAACAAAAGATAATGCTATTACTCAGAAAATTCCAAGGGATTCAGGAACCAGAGTCAAAGACCAAATATTAGAACAAAATATGCTCCTAGTGCTCTTATCTCTTAGAAAACTGCAAGGGTTTTAGAAGCTCCATGCCAAGAACAAGAGAGAGAGGGAGAGAGGGAGGAATAGATATTCCATTATCTCACACACTGCTAAATAATTCTTATCATTATCTTTATCCTCTTTTTCCTCTAAAAAGCAGTTTAGAAAAGAAACCCAGACTTTAATCAAAACTATTTAAAGAGGAGTAGACTTATATTCTGAACATTGTTAATGGGAACTGGATGTACCCGCATGCTGTAAACTGGACAAAATATATAATGATGGAGCCAATGGTTCCCCAAACTTCCTGCCTAGAAGCGCATGCCAGGAAGGTTTACCAGGCAAGGAATGGAATGTTGTGAAGAGAAAGGTTGTCACTGAGTTAAGGAGACTGAATTCGGAGGTCAGGAAGGTTGAGACAGCTAGAAGCCCCAAATTAAAGCAAAGGGAAATAAAACACTGTGGGGGAAACATGCACATAACCTCAATGAGAAAATATGAAGTGGTCAAATATATGAATGTTTGCATTTCCTGAAAATGAGGCCCAAAAAATTTCGAAAATAATGACTAAATTTTTTTCCAACACTGATGAAAATTATGAACTAGGGATATAAAAAAAAATTGTAAAACCACAAGCAGGATATATAAAATGAAACCTAAACCAAAGCATATGATAATCAAGTGTAGAATTACAGTTATGAAAATATCATAACAGCATCCAAACAACAAAGACAAATTATGGATATAAGAACAAAGATAAGAATGACTCTAGGCTTCTCATTGGAATCTTTGCAAGCTAGGAAAAAATTCTATATCCAGCAAAAATGTCCTTCACTAATGAAGGCAAATTAAAACTTATTCAGAAAAACTAAAAAAGAGGATTTGTCACCATCAGGCCTTTACTATAAGATATGTATAAGTTTATTTAGTCTGAAGGAAAATGATGCCAGCTAGAAACTTTGATTTGCATAAATGAATAAATATCTCATAATGGCTTAATATCTAAACAAAAAGAAAAAAGCAGTATTAGATAGTTGAGAAAGACAAACTAGTTCTGTACCAAAGTCTTAGGAAAAAGAGTCTTTGAATGAGAGGTAAAGAACATTGAAACTTAATGCAAAGTTGATTTTTATGTGGCCATTTTATCTTCTAAAACTGTCAAGTATATAGTCTTAAAATATAGTTAACATGTAAAGATCTTCATATCATCATTTCACCTTCTTTTCCAGAATTATCTCCTTTTATAAAAGCACCAGGTGACCTTGAAATTTGAATTCCCTGAACCTAGCAAGCTTGCTTAGGTTTGGTGGAATCTTTATTTCTTATACCATTACTGCCTTCTGTCCACAGTGCTTGTTTTCCCCTTTTCTATCTTCTCTTCTATCTTCTCCAACTCACAAACTTAGTCATTATATTCACTATAGCCTTAAATCATGTTGTTAGTATATCTGTTGGAGTCGTAATATATCTGTCCTACATTCCTTGAAAGCGGTACTACATTACTACATTCTTTCTTCATCCTCAGGGCGCAGCAGAGTGCTAGCACAGATATTTGTTAAATGAATGATACTCTGAATATATTTCTGAAGGTCTTTTATAGGTCTTGTGATATGGATACTTTCACATTAATGGATGGATCAAAATTAGTTTTTTTAAATTTTAATATACCATAACATCATTATACAAGGAATAAATTTACATAGTGAAATTTTTATCTCTAGGTAGTCTCCTCCTTTTAGTCAGGTATGACACACATGAGAAATTGAGAAAGCTTAATATTTTAAGGTGATTACAGATGTTTTAAAGGCAATCAAAGTTTTATTTTTGGTATATTTCCTTTGGAAAATAAATAACTTTGATCTAAACTTTCTAGATAATAACATGTTTTTGCTTTAGTTTTGTATTTGTATTTTTTAATATTTTTAAATCTTTATTTTTGAGAGAGATAATGCGAGCAGGGAAGGAACAGAGAGAGAGAGAGGCACAGAATCTGAAGCAGGCTCCAGCCTCCAAGTTGTCAGCACAGAACCTGATGCGGGGCTCAAACTCACGAACCACGACACTGTGACCTGAGCCAAAGTCAGACACCTAACCGACTGAGCCACCCAGGCTCCCCTCTATTTGTATTTTTTAACTTAACAAAAATATGTAAGCAGAAGACTTAAGTTTATAACATAGAATTATTTAATAATGCCACCACAAATAATTTAGTTTATTTTTATACTGAGGCAACTGATTGTACAGATTAATCAGTTCAAGATTGGTGAGTTACAGAGTAGCTTCTTCCTTTAATGGCTTAAAAATCTAGGAATCCAGAGTCGAACAAAATTCATGTTTCACCTAGGATAAATTCTTCATTTCAAAGATCAAGAATGATAGGCACAGAAAAACTAACAACTCATATTCTGTGGTTACTAAGAGGAGGGGTCATGTCTTCAATTGTCTCATTCGAACTCAAGTCAATTCCAGTCTTTACAAGAGAAAAAAATCTCAGTATGGACAATCTCTCTATTCCATTCAAAATATTTGTGAAAGAGTATGATGTATTTCTCTTAGGCTTAGTAAGTCTTGTCCAACTTGGATGCACAAATTATCAGTGCTTGAGTCCCAGTCCCCAGAAATTCTTTACTAATTGGCCTCTGAAGGCACCGGCTCATGTACTAGGACTACAAGGTCTAGTTGGTGTTGAGAGATAAGGCAATATTCCATTTTAATTTTCCAAGTCAGCAATATTTTCTTAACCCATTATTAATTTATGCTTCTGAGTAGCCATTTTTAGTTAACAATTACACACTATAATGAGCTGTTAATAAAAAGAATATATTTCAGTATTCTAGAATTCATAATTTAAAAATTATCATAATGTTTCAGTTAATCAATTATGTAGTCTAGGACTTGGTATATGGCTAACACCTACCTAAGATATTTACTATGTATTATATCATTATTTTCTGTTGATATTCACATCTATATTATACTATATATTGTTATGACAGGGTTTTGGCATGGTGAGTTTCAGCTAAAATCTATATTAATATGTGTTTCATTTAGCCTCAGCAGGCCATGACAATGTATTTTCAAATATTAAGTTGATATAGTTCAAATTAAAAAAAATATTTACACTAAGTGTTCTATTTCCAAAATGCTATTAAATACAACTAGGATTTTTATTTTTTATATAATTTTTATTCTCTCTTTTATTAAGTTTATAACAGAATTAGAATGTAACATGAGTATTTATCTTTCCAATAGTGATTTGAAATATCATTTTATATTAAATTCCAGCAGTAAATTGTTTATGTTTTTGGCCTATCTTATTCTGAAATTATGAACTATAATTGAATGATCCAATAAAAACACTAAAAAGATTAATCCAAGATTTAAAACTTGGATTTTTTTTGACACATATATCCTTTCTTAAACTAAGACTAGTTAATAACACTTCTACCTCACTCACAAATATGAAATCTTGATCGTGTATTCTACTCCCTAAGATAAACACAGGGTTCCTTCTTCATGCCACCTTTAAAGAAGAAATGCTTTGTCAGTGGAAAGATGGGATTCTCATGGCCACAGAGATAGCTGCCATCAAAGAAAATGAGCTCTCAGCAGGAGGAGGAAAAGAAACAACCCTGAGGACATGTTGTCTTCAAAATAATATTATGATGATCAGTTCCTTCTGGGACATTTAAAGATTAGCTCACAAAAGTTCTTGAAGGGTTCAGTGTACTTTTGTAGTGGCCTAGCTGCAACTTGGGAATGGTGGCAATGTCAGTAATAGGCCTCACACAATAGCACATGCAGGCCTGAAACAGGAAAAAAAATATGCACCTGATTAGCTTTCAGTTTAACATCAAAATATTGCTCTTTCCAAAATGTTCTGCTTGGAAATCATGGTTTTCAGACATGAGGAAATATCATGTAAAGATAAATGCCAAAAACCAGACAATCTTTCTTCTTCGAAAGAGATTTAATTCAATGTAGGTTGACTGATTGTCACAAATTTCCCCTGTGGTATGGGATGTTGTTATAGGGGGAGGTTATGTGCAGGGGCAGGTAGAATTATGGACACTTTCTGTATTTTGCATTCAATTTTGCTGTAAACCTAATAGTTTATTTCCAAACAGAAGAAGGAAGACAGAGCCATATCTATAGCCAGTGATCTGCCCAGGAAGTCATAAGGAAAGACTGCAGTTTTACCAGCCCTTTATCTGATAATCTCAGTTAGTTGATAAGAAAAAAACTAAAGTAGTGATTCTCAGTTTTTGCTGTGCTTCAGAATCACCTGGGAAAGTTTTGAAACTACATATGGCAGGATCTTAAAGCAATGATTCAGATGCAGTTGTTCAGGTATATGGAGAAGACACTGGTATTTTTTTTAAAAGCTCCCTAGGTTACTCTCTACAAAGACATTCTGTAATAATTCTAGCCATAAGGGCTAAAATAATGTACACTCAATTTTGTATCATAAGAAATATTTCTGAAAGCCTATACATTATTCTGGTCTTTTCTCCACACCAAAATTGAAAAAAAGGCCCATCAACGAATGCCTTACTTAATTGAAAAATTAATAATCCCCAAGAAGTCTTTATTGAATTGATTCACAGATAGTACAAAAGAAAATAAGAAAACTAATGTTAGAAAAAGAATACCCAAAAGTGAATTATTGCCAAAAGTGATGATATTTCTAAGCTTCTATATGATACAAGTTTTAGAAAACTCAGTGAAGGAGCTTGGTGAAGTTGTAGCAAGATTATAGAATCAAATAAATAATAACCATCACCTTTTCCTGCACAATTACTCCATTTAAATCCTTTTTTTGGAATTCCAAACTTCCTTGATTTTCAATATATTTCTAATTTCAAGATAATTCCTTTTTGATTTCAGTATCCTGCTGACCTATTTACTGCATATCTAATAAGCTAATGGTCAAGGTTGTGATTTAAATTTGGGAAAGCTGTTCTCAGGTTTGCTATTCAACAATAGTGTTTTGAACATTTTGAGTTTTCTCAAGTGAGAACAATTCCAAATTAATGACCCTTTCTTCCTTAAATTGAAAACAACTTTAAATGATATTATAGTGTTCACATAACACTGTAACTGCAAAAACACTCACCAACTCAAATCACATACAAAAATTCATTTTTAACTGAATCCAATTTGAATATCTTAAGGAGATTTTTCATCTATCAAGCCAATAATAAATAATCTATTTGAAAAACTGCTTAATTCCCAATTGCTTGTAGGGCATTGGTGTTGACATTTCTGAGGGAAAATGAGTATCTGAAAGGCTATTAATCAAAAAATAGACAAACCTAGACAGGAAAGGCAAAGATAATTAAACATCCTCTCACCTTGACCCACTAACACGCCTCAAACCAATACCAGATGGATCCTTTCTAGAAGCAATAAAAAAGAGTATTCAATTTTCTATGGCTATTTCACATGCCTCAAAGCAAAATCCTCAGGTCAGAGCTATTGCCTGGGCCTTCTCAGTTCCTGTGTTTTTATATGTGCATGCCAATTCCCTCTCTTTATCCATTTTCTTAGCTAAAATATAAATGTAGGTTAATTCAAAACTAATGCATAAATGACAATTGGAAAATAAGTATCTATAGTCATTATACAAGACACTAATAAGCTTCTCATTCTTGACTTAATCTTAAGTATGATAGTTATTTGAATGTGTTTAAAAGTCCCATAAAGATATTTATCTTTTTAGCATTTTGTTTGTTTGTTTTAGAGAGAAGGAAAGAAGGAAAGTGGGGGTGGGGGGAGTAGGGGGAGAGAGAGAATCTTAAGCAGGCTCCATGCCTAGTGTAGAGCCTGACACAGGGCTTGATCTCACAAGCCTGTGATCATGACCTGAACTGAAATTTAAGAGTCAGATGCTTAAGTTACTGAGCCACCCAGGTGCACCACGGTATTTCTTTTTATTGAAGGAATCCCTTTCCTTTGTGTTCAATATACACGGATGGATAAAACGAATTATTTTATTTTGCCAGAAATTGCAAATCGTTTTTTCAGTAAAACCTGACAAATATAGAAAGATATTTTTTCTTTCTGAAGATGTGATATAAGGAGTAACATTTTGAAAGACACCATGATAAATAAACCATAAAGTTGACAGCATTGTAGCAGCATAACACTAAGATACCTTTTTCTTCTTGTTTATTTCCTTTTTAAATATTTTATAAACTTACATAAACTATTATTGGACAAAATTTGGTTTTATTTTAAATGATCTCTTAAACATATGTATGATCAACCAACTATTGTAAAATACTAATAATTTTATTATTTGGTGGTAGATAGAAAATCCTATTAATATCATTGTTATAAGGACCATATCTTTTGATGATTATTTCAATTAATAATACCTGACATTTTTATCACACCTTACACTATTTAGATGCTTCTATGTATCAAATTCCATTTTCTCTTAAGATGCCTCACCCCTACCCCAACTTCCTGGAGTTTTCATTTTTAAAAAAATTTAACGTTTATTCATTTTTAAGAGACCGAAACAGAGCGTGAGCAGGGAGGAGTAGAGTGAGAGGGAGACACAGAATCCAAAGCAGGCTCCAGGCTCTGAGCTGCCAGCACGGAGCCTGATGTGGGGCTCGAACTCACAAACCATGATATCATGACCTGAGCTGAAGTCAGACACCCAACCCAGGTGCTCTCTTCCTGGAGTTTTCTAATTTCTATTGCCATTGCTCTCATTTTGGTTTAGTCCCAGAGTATGTCATCCCTTAATTTACCAACATAAATAGACAGGGGGAAAAACGGTAAGAAAATACTCTTCCCTTTTCAAATTAGCTGAACAAAGACTGAAAAATTGTGAAGAATTTTACTTAAAAAATGGGGAAGTATTTTAGGAAATTGTGATCCCATCAAAACACACAAAATTTATTTCCAGGTGCTTAGTTCCACACCTTTCCACGCCCCCCATGACTTTATTAATAGAAGCTGCAGGAGCAAAACTCAGTAATTTTATCAAATGAGCAGATGGTTGCTATATATTGTACTTGTTAGGTTTAGCAAAGTCTTCTTTATTCTCTAGGCATAGATCTATTCAGCTAATGCAATACCCAAATATTAACTTAAAAAAAAAAGTAAGTGGTGGAAGCAAGTGGAGGAGCAAAGACAGTGCAGTAGGAGGAGGACCCTAGACTGGGCTCTTCCCTCAAGCACAGTTAGACAAAAGTCAAATCATTCTGAACACTCAAGAAATCGATCTCAGGACTGACAGAATAAACCGCACAACTAGAGGGAGAGAAGAGACCACATTGTGGAAGGTAGGAGGTGCACAGATGTGATTTGGGGGAGGTAAGAACCCCAGGTGCTGTAGAGGGGAGGGAACCCTGACCACAGAGACAGGAGAGAGACAGAAGTGCACAATACATCGCAAAAGGAAAACACTTCACTAAAGCCATTGACTGGCAACACAAGAGGGGCTGATTATCATGAGTTTTTACAACCAGCAGAGCTTAAAGACTGGAAATTTAGAGGTCCACAGCATGGCTGATGTGGATCTCTGAGGGCCCTACGGTGTGCCTGTGGAGAAAAAGACCGGATAGTCAGGTAGCAGATGCTAGATCTGAGTATCCCCTAAGATGCACTGAGAGAGACGTTTCTCCTTTCTTGGAGTGCATCTGGGAGAGATGGCATTGCCTCCCAGGGGACAAAAGAGCCAGCAGGCACCTTTGCGATCCCCTGCCCCTCAGCAAAGGCAAAGAGACACTTGCTGAGGGTGGCTAATGTGGACACCAGCTTTTTGCTGTGCATTACACCAAACACCAAGCTCCTGTGCATTGATTAAACTGTCCTGGAGCAAACCTGCACTAGCCCCAGCATAGCAAGACTGGTGTGGGTCTGGGCCATGCCAGATCCCTAAGGTTTGGAGTTTTAAAACTCGGCTGGCCCGTCTGGGATGGAACACAGGTGCACTGCAGGCAGGCAGACAGCGTGGGCACAGAGAGGGTGGAAGCAGGGATCTGAAGGATGCCTGCGACACATGAGAGGATATTGTTTGCTCTTCTGGGAGGGCTTCCTGGGCAACAGTGGACCTGAATACCCTTCTCCAAAAATGAGGGAGGGGCCTGGCACCATTTCTGTCCCCTGCTCCTCAGCATAAACTGATTTCAGGAAGCTGCATGGCACCAACAGTGGCGGTCCAAATCACTTACACCAAGACCTGCTTCCCTGCGCTTTGAAGGTGCTGTTTTACTAGGGCAAGTGTGCCAGAGAACGAGAGCAGTGGGACCAGCACAAACCCCTGCATGCAACTAGTCTACTGGGCATAGAGTGCTGCAAAGCTTCAGCTCTAGGGGAAACAGCATCATGTCTCTTTTAAAAAGCAGACCAGAGCACACCTACTTAAACTCTCCACATTATGGCCAAAATCCAAAATACTAAAAATGAAACATGAAGAAAGAGAAAATCTGAACAGACCCATAACCAGCAGAGAAATTGAATTAATAATTTCCCAACCAGGATCAGATGGCATCTCAGGGAAATTCTACCAGACATTTAAAAGAAAGTTAATACCTATGCTTTTCAAACTGTTCCAAAAAATGGAAAGGAAAGAAAACTTCTGAACTCATTCTATGAGGCCAGTATTACTTTGATTGCAATCCAGACAAAAACCCCAGTAAAAAAAGAGAATTACAGGACAATATCCTGATGGACATAGATGCAAAAGTTCTCAACAAGGTAATAACAAATCAAATCCGTGAGAACATTAAAAAAATTATCCACCATAATCAAATGGGATTTATTCCTGAGCTGCAGGGCTATTTCAATATTTACAAATCAATCAATGTGCTATACCACATTAATAAAAGAAAGGATAAGAATCATATGATCTTGTCAATAGATGCAGAGAAAGCATTTAACAAAATACAGCATCCATCCTTGATAAAAATCCTCAACAAAGTAGGGACAGAGGGAATATACCTCAACATCACATAGGCCATATACAAAAGACCCATATCTAATATCATCCTAAATGGGGAAAAAAGGAGAGCTTTTCCTCTATAGTCAGGAACAAGATAGGGATGTCTACTCTCACCATTGTACCAAAAGTCCTAGCCTCAGTCAGAGAACAAAAAGAAATAAAAGACATAAAATTTGGTCAGGAAGAAATCAAACTTTCACTATTTTCAGACATCATACTCTATGTAAAAAAACCCCCAAAAGACTACCTAAAAACTGGTAGAACTGATACACAAGTACAGTAAAGTTGCAGGATACAAAATCAACATACAGAGATCTACTGCATTTCTGTACACCAATAATGAAGCAGCAGAAAGGGAAACCTAGGAATCAATTCTTTACAATTGTTTGTACCTAGAAATACATCTAACCCAAGAAGTAAAAGATTGTACTCTGAAAAATATAGAATACCTATGAAAAAAATTGAAGAATACACAAATAAATGGAAAATCATTTCATGCTCAATGATTGAAAGAGGAAACATTGTTAAAATGTCTATACTACCCAATGCATTCTACACATTTAATGCAATACTTATCAAAATGCCACCAGCATTTTTCACCGAGCTAGAACAAACAATCTCAAAATTTGTATGGAAACAAAATAGACTTCAAATAGCCAAGCAATCTTGAAAAAAGAAAAGCAAAGCTGGGGGCATCACAATCTCAGACTTAACCTTCATTACAAAACTATAGTCATCAAGACAGTATAGTACTTGCAAAAAACAAACACATGGAAAGAATAAAAACTTAGAAATAGGCCCATAACTATACAGTTACTTACTCTTCAATGGAGCAAAAAAGAATATCCAATGGGTAAAAATACAGTCTCTTTAACAAATGGTGTTAGAAAAACTGGACAGCAACATGCAAAAGAATGAAACTGAGTGACTTTCTTACACCATACACAAAAATAAATTCAAAATGGATAGAAGACCTAATGGATAGGAAACCATCAAAGTCCTAGAGGAGAACAGAGGCATTAGCCTCTTTGACATTGACTACAGCAACTTATTAGACACATCTCCAGAGCCAAGGGAAACAAAAGCAAAAATGAATTACTGGGACTTCATCAAGATAAAAAGCTTCTGTACAGTAAAGGAAACAATCAACAAAATTAAAAGGCAGCCTATAGAATGGAAGAAGATCTTTGCAAATAACATATCTGATAAAGGCCTAGTATCTAAAATATATGAAAAACTTATCAAATTCAACGACCAAATAACAAATAATCCAGTTAAGAAATGAACATGACATTAAAGACATTTTTCTGAAGTAAACATCCAGTTGATTAACAGACACATGAAAATATACTCAACTTCACTCATCACCAGGAAACTACAGTTCAAAACTACAATGAGATGTAACCTCATACCTGTCAGAATGGCTAAAATTAACAACAGAATACAACAAATGTTGGCAAGGATGTGGAGAAAGGGGGACCCTCTTACACTGTTAGTGAGAATGCAAACTGGTACAGCCACTCTGGAAAACAGGATGGAGGTTTCTCAAAAAACTTAAAAATAGAACGCCCTCATGACCCAGCAATTTCACCACTAGGTATTTATCCAAATGATATAAAAATACTGATTTGAAGAGGTACAGCCAACCCAACACTTATAGAAGCATTATCAACGATAGCCAAATTATGGAAAGAGCCCAAAACTGTATGAATAGATAAAGAGGTGGTATCTATCTACAGTGAAATATTACTCAGCCATGGAAAGAATGAAATCTTGCCATTTGCAACCACATGGATAGGGCTAGAAAGTATAATGCTAAGGGAAATCAGTCAGAAAGAAAAAATACCATATGTTTTCACTCACATGTGGAATTTAAAAAACAAAACAGATGAACATAAGGTGAAAAAGGGAGAGGCAATCTATAAAACAGACTCTTGACTGCATAGGACAAATTGAGGGTTGAGGCAAGGAGGTGGGAAGGGATAAGTTAAATAGGTGATGTGTATTAAGGAAGGTACAGTGATGAGCAGTGGGTGTTCTGTGTAAGTGATGAATCTCTAAATTCTACTCTTGAAACTAATATTATACTAGATGTAAACTAACTGGAATTTAAATAGAAACTTGAAATGATAAAAGAAACTAAAAAAAGTTTAAAGAGAAAATTAAATTTCAAATTAAAATTACAAAATTAACATTGAGTAGTTCAGTTTTACTCCTGAAAGAATTGAATTCCTCTTTGTTGAGGATAATGCCTTTTTCATAGAAAATATTCTTAATGGTCTTTTGGTTTTCCACTGATTATTCCAAGGGAAAAATATGAAACAACTCGAAAGGGAAAGTTTCAGGCTCTGAAAAAGTCTTGTATTATAATTTAGGAATATATTTTTAAAGAGATAAGTACAGCCATTTCTGCTGGTTTGGGGAAAATGTTTCTCAATCCCATATATACTTGGAAATGGGAGTGCCTCAAATTGTTGCATGTTTTTGCAAAGAAATCTGTTTTCCATGAGTTAGATTCCCAGAAGATAGACTCGGAGATAGAGTTTAGTGCTTAGAATGTTTACTGTGGAGTGCCTTTGGAATCAACACCTGCTGCAGGAGGAGGAAAAAAAAGAGGTTGTGAAGAGCAAGAAGTCAAGTCGTGACAGTAGCTTCTGCTTAACCATGGTGAAATCTGGAGCTAAAATAGCTCATTGGAGTCATCCCAAGTTGGTCTCAATGGTCACTCCTAATTTAATAAGTCACTAAATGTGGAATGTCCTGGGAAGAGAAGTGATTTTAGGCAAGGTTGCTCTCTTCATCTAAATATAATCCCTGTAGGAGCTGACAGTTCAACTCTATCTACCAACAGCAATCTCCAAGGCTGAAGCACTACATTCATACTGAAAAAAACATCTAGGTAGCATATGAGATTTTTTGCTAACTTTAACCTGTTGCAAAACTCAATTCACCTCTGTATATACCACATGGTGGACCTCTCCTTTTAAGGGAAACTTAGCAGAAGGTCAGTGAGATGAAAAACCACCTCTGCCACTGCCAATGGATGCTTATTGTCTCCTCTCTCCATTGCTCATTCTAGAGTCCTATTATAATACCTAGTACCTCTACTAGTATCAGGGCTTACCTGGTGGCATAATTCTGTGCCCCTGAGCCCCTGGTCACCATAGCTTTCTCAGCTTAGGGCTGCAGGCATTCGTCCATTTACAATTAAAATTGAGCAAGGGCTCCCCTCAGGCATCTGAATGCATTGCCCTGTAACAAATATATTTCTTCTTGCTCCTATTATGGAGCATATGCAGCAGAAGCCATGGAACTTATTTTATTTCCACTAATTGGTTCAATAAAGATATACTCATTATATTAAAAATAAAACCAGTGTTATCTAAGCACATACATCTGAACTAAACCATCTTAAGTATGAATTCTGTTTTCATTATTTGCTATCTAGGACTCTGGGCAAGTTACTTAAATTCTCATGCCTTAGTATCATCTCTGTAAAGTACTGATAATAATATCTACCCTACAGTTTTGTGGAGGGATTAGAGATAATATAAAATGTCTTGCAAAATACATTGACACAGAGCAGTGCGCAAGAAACAGTAACTATTCTCACAAAAGTTAATTTTTCTATAGGGCTTTTGTTCATATGCCTGAGAGATAAGAAAAATGGGAACGGAAAGAGATAGTTAAAACTACAATTACATTCACAGTCTTTAAAAAGAAACCCTAGCTATGTGATGCTGTCATTGAAGCAGTTCAGACGGATCTGTACGATTATTGCTGTTTGCCTATTTATTCTGCTTGCAAATTCCTATGTGCCTACAGGGGAGTTCTCTAAAGACTTGGATGTAGTTATATTGCAGACAGACTGGTATGTGGAAATATTTGAGGAGTAGCTTAGAAGAATTGTTTCCATTCATATTGACCCAAATTACTAATAAGTGGAATTAATTTCTATGTTCCATGGTTCATTTCACTTTTGTAAAAACCAAATAGGTTTTTTTAATATATTAAAACCTTTTATTTACTATAAACTTATAGCTGGTAAAGTACAAATAGGTAAGTAGATATAGCTACAGATAGAGATATTTTCACCACTCTAAATGGTGTGATAGATTGTAGTAATGGCCTTAATTCTTCACTCCTCCCTATATTAACTTCATTTGTCAAGTAACTTTGCGTGGCTTTCACTTTAAGTAGGACTGTTTTCCAACCCCTGAACTTTTAGATTGGCCATAAAGTTTGCTTTGTCAATGAAATTCCAGGAGGCATGACGGTAAAAAGAGGCTTGCTAAATGCCTCCATTTCATGTATTTCTGCTGTCACCATGAGAAGGATGTGCCCCAGCAGGTGCCTGGTCCCAGGAGAATGAGTCAAGTGGAACTAAGTCAAACCTAGCCATGTCGATCTAAATCAACTGTCCCAGTATGTGTGAGTGAAATAAGCTGAAATAAAGAGAACTGTCAAATGGAACCTAGCCTTGATCAGCTGATCCTCAGATGACCTGATTGTTTATGAAAAATAATAAGTGGTTACTGTTTTAACCCATTGAATTTTGGGTTATTTGTTACATAACAAATTTTCCTGAAATCCTTTTTTTTTCCAGAGAAGGAAATTTCTGCTTTCCTCAGGAGTGTCACCCATCCATAAAATATTGTTTTAAAATTTAACATGAGAAGCTCTAAGCACGATGCAAATTTGTGCATAACAAGCATGAGAATAACTCATTTTAATTCAGGGTGAAATTTGTTAAAATTAGGACAACGTATATCAAGTTATACAGTAGATAAAACAGGTGGTTAGAATTAAAAATTATATTAAATTTATTATTTTTAAGTTTATTTATTTATTTTGAAAGGGGGTTAGGTACAAACAGAGAAAGAGAAAAAGAGACAATCTCAAGCAGGCTATGTGTCAGAAGACCAGAGCACGACACAGGACTCAAAACCATGAACTGTGAGATCGTGACCTGAGTCAAAACCAAAAATCAGACACTTAACTAACTAAGCCACCTAGGAGCCCCCCAAAGTATATTAAATTTAAAAAGTACATTGCAGCTGTAATTACAGAAGATACTAGGTGAGTTTCAAGTCTACTTCAGCCATTTCTGCCTTATTAAGGATGTGGCAGGAGCTAGGAAGAATTTGATTCTTTTTATGCTTTATATTCTTAATTTTATAAACTTATGACACCCCTAATAGAGTTTCTTGCATCATTTCACAATTTTACATAAAAATTATTTTGCTAAGCAGCAAGAGGAAAATAAACGCCCAAATCTTAAAAAATTTATGATCTCATTCTGTTTTCATCAAGAAAATTTAATAGTCAATTCATGGAAATGTGAAACTGTAATATATAGCTAAAATGTAAGGGTTAATTTCCATTTTTCCAATGGATTAATTATATTAAGTTTTGCTCTTGGGTAAGGACATTAGATTGTGCACATAGTCCTTAAGGAGGACAAATGGGACAAACATTTGGGAATAATACTAGTGGTGTCTGTTCAAGTGAACAAGGTGTCTGGGCAGTCACATCAGGACCAGAGTGGAAAACTAAGCTAAGAGGAAACTATTAGTCCATTATCAAAAAGGCAATGACATTGGGAAGATAAATTTAAACTGGGAGTCAAATAAGAGAGAGACAAACAGCTACTGTTTAGAGTTAGGAATTGGAAAACAGGAAAAAGCAATGAAAAAAAAGGAGCAAGAAATGTCAAGGTCCATGGCCGTGGCCATTTGGTCATTGCCCTGGAGCACGTAAGAGGCAGAAGAGCCACCTGACCCTTGGCATCTTGTATACAGATGACACACAACAAAGAGTAGAGATGGTATGCATGAACAACTAGCACTAAATAAGGAGGCCATGGGTCAAAATATTATGGATTGTTAAATAATTCAAAAGACTATCTCTAAGAAAAAAGGAAAAGCAGTCAAATTTGTGAAGAATCAAGCAAAAAGGTTATGTGTTTATTGTAAAATGGAGATTTGGAGACTGAAGTAGAAATGTTCAGAAGAGAAAAAGATTAATATTCTTTTCCTTATACAATTGCTCTGTTCTGCATAGTTTTGGTTATCAATACAGCACACATATCAGGAGTTGAAGAGATTTATACACACCCCAGAGGAATTGTATAAGTTGTTCTCTATTTCTCCAATACAGTTGCAAACCCTGAAGCAGCTTAATGCACTGCATATTAATGGGCTTCTGGATCTTCTTCAGGAAGTTATCAGGAAAGGGTTGGCAATGAGCTCCAATTACTGAGATCTGAGAGTCTCCAGTGGAAAGCACAACAATACAGACTTTAGAAAGCTAAGGAATCTCTCAAGACCAAAAGAAACTTGATAGTCCAATGCAAGGAAAATAATAACAATATGTTTTGTGATTTACTTTCTTTGTATTATGTTTTTGGAGGTCAGATATTTCAGAGGGGACTTTTTAAAGCTGAAAATTGAAAATCAGGTGGATTTAAAAAAAATAGTCAAGATTTTGCAATGTGTTATAAAAACAGAAAGCGTTAAACAGGTAAGATAATTTATGCTAAAATGTAGCATTATTAAACTACTGTTGAATATAAAAATTAAGTGAGTTAAAACATTGCAAATATTAGGATAAATGGTAGAACTTAATTCAGTATATAATTCACATATTAGTCAGATTTTACCTCAATTTCAATTTGACCATGGCTTTTTATTTTTCCTGTTATATTTAAGGAGTTGAAAAAGTATAATAGAAATGGATTTTAGCTAATATCTGTCATTCTATATGTTATCTACAATCAGAAGATTATTCTTTTTGGAGGAATTTCCTGTTTTATGATGCTCAGTAGAAAGCAAGTTCCACTGTTAAAGCCAAAGAATTTAGGTGTTTCTCTTGCCCCATATAAGATAGGAAAAAGACCTAGGTGAAAATTTTCCTGCTCCTGAGAATTTCAAATCTAGTGGCAGTGAAAACACAGTGAGAGTTGAGCAAGTATTCACATATAGGGTAGCATGAGTCTAACTGGAAGGTCAGGAGCAAAAAGTGCAAGTCTAATTACAAGATCAAGGGCAGTGGTGGTATTGCTGTCAGTTGCCTTCCTACCCAAGCTATTCTCATGCTAGATTCTGTGTCTATTGTCTGGTGTCACTTTTCTGCCTCTGTTTTGGGGTAGGTTCTTTTCACCAATTTTCCATAGATTCTATGAGATACTCAATATTCCTGGCATTTCTAAGTCTTTTTCAAAATGTCCTCTCAATGAGGTCTAATACTTGAATATGCTCCATCCCTCCCTACATACCCTGACACCTCTGCTTCAATCCAGGCTTACCATGCACTATTTTTATAGCAGTTATTAATCTCCAATATGAAATATAACATATTTATTATGCTTATAGTTTATTGTTTCCACCTTTGGAATGTAGGTGAATGAGGGAAGTAGACATTTGTGTCCATCATTGTTAAATCCCAATACCTATGGCACAAAAACAGACCCATAGACCAATGGAATAGAATAGGTAACTCAGGACTAGGTCCACAAATGTACGGCCAATTAATTTTTGACAAAGCAGGAAAGAGTATCCAATGGAAAAAAGACTGCCTCTTTAGCAGGTGGTGCTGGGAGAACTGGACAGCAACATGCAGAAGAATGAAACTAGACCACTTTCTTACACCATACACAAAAATTAACTCAAAATGGATGAAGGACCTGAATGTGAGACAGGAAACCATCAAAACCCTCGAGGAGAAAGTAGGAAAAAAACCTCCTTGACTTCCACCTCAGCAATTTCCTACCTGACACATCCCCAAAGGCAAGGGAAATGAAAGCAAAACTGAACTCTTGGGACCTCATCAAGATAAAAATCTTCTTCACTACAAAGGAAACAATCAAGAAAACCAATAGGCAACCAACAGAATGGGAAAAGATAGTTGCAAATGACATATCAGATAAAGGGCTAGTATCTAAAATCTACAAGGAACTCAC
>NC_043704.1:89164839-89192703 GCF_006229205.1 Suricata suricatta | reverse complement strand
TCACTCATCATCAGGGAAACACAAATCAAAGCCACACTGAGATACCACCTCATGCCAATCACAGTGGCTAAAATGAACAAATCAAGAAATGCTGGTGAGGGTGTGGAGAGATGGGCACCCTCCTACACTGTTGGTGGGAATGTAAACTGGTGCTGCCGCTCTGGAAAACAGTGTGGAGGGTCCTCAAAAAACTATCCGTAGAATTCCCTTATGACCCAGCAATAGCACTGCTAAGGATTTACCCAAGAGATACAGAAGTGCTGATGCATAGTAGTACATGCACTCCAATGTTCATAGCAGCAATGTCAACAATAGCCAAAACAGGGAAAGAGCCTAAATGTCCATCACATGATGAGTGGATCAAGAAGATGTGGTATATATATACAATGGAGTACTACATGGCAATGAGAAAGAATGAAATATGGCCATTTGTAGGAAAGTGGATGGACCTCGATGGTATCATGCTAAGTGAAATAAGTCAGGCAGAGAAGGACAGATACCATATGTTTTCACTCATAGGTCTAACAGGAGAACAGGAGAAATGTAATGGAGGACCAGGGGGAGGGGAAGGGGGAAAGAGAGTTGGGGAGAGAGAGGGATGCAAAACTTGAGAGACTATTGAATATTGAAAATGAACTGAGGGTTGAAGAGAAGGGGGAGGGGGGAAAAGAGGTGGTAGTGATGGAGGAGGGCACTTGTGGGGAAGAGCACTGGGTGTTGTATGGAACCTATTTGACAGTAAACTATTTTTTAAAAATAAACATGTAAAAAAAAGAAATAAAGATACATCCTAATACCTAAAACTGGGCCTAGAACACAGTAAAATCCAATAAGTATTTGTAGCATGGAACCATGAATGAATGAATGAATGAATGTTCATTCCTCTTTAAGACCCTTGCACTAACTGTTCCTCTGTCCTGCATGTTATTTTCTCATTGCCACATAGTAGCTTCTTCTAGACATTCAGCCCTCAAAACCTCATAGAAATGTTTCCTTACAATGCAATCTGAAAGCACTACTAGTCATTCATCTTCTCATCTCCCTATTTTCATAGTTTTCATCACCACCTAGTACTTTCTTTTTTACCTATTTGTTTATTATATATCTTTTACCTCATTTCACACAGCCTTACTCATCTCTGAATCCTTAGGACGCAGGGCAGTGACTGTCATACATTAGGCACATATTTATTACATGAAAAATATCACAAAGCCAGCACATCAACTAAAAAGCATTATATAAATAATAATATTCTGCATTGGCAGAATCCAATGCAGACCTCTAATATGTCAAAGCCCCCTTAGTAGATATTCTGCCAATTTAACAACCGAATAATTTTAAACAAAAGGAAAATATATAATATTACTATTTTTAGTAGGCTGTAACTGTAACAGCTTCTCTAACTTAATCATTACACAGCTTTTAGATGCATGGATACATGGCTTAAACATAGAGCACTGCAAGTCTTCAACTATATTACTCTCTAATTTCAAACTATCTGGTATTTTGGGAGGAGAAAAGCTAATGCCAGATTTAAGTTAGGAGTATGCCTGGTGAGTTTTAATAACAGAGAGTATTTCAGTGCAGATAGATTGCATTGAGTGAGAATGAGAAGAGAAATAGATGGGGCAACTACTGTTAATAGAAATATTGCATATGATATTTTGTTGAAATAGATCATGTTGCTAGTTGGATAAATATGAAGAAGAAAATGTGGTAGACTGCATGAAGTCATATGAAGGTAATTGGGTAGTATGAAAAGAGACGAATGAGGAATAAGGATAGAAACAGTATTATGTTCATCTCAGACGCTGTTTGACAAAATATTATTTTGAAATCTACTCATGGACTTTCACTTTACCTAAGGCTATCTTCCTATTGGAATACAATTATACTTCAAGAAGGTCCAGTCTTTGGGCACCTGGGTGGCTCAGTCGGTTAAGTGACTGACTCTTGATTTCAGCTCAGGTCATGATTCACAGTTCACGAGTTCAAGCCTGCATTGGGCTCTGTGCTGACAGTGTGGAGCCTGCTTGGTATTCTGCCCCCTTCTCTCTCCCCTCCCTTGCTTGCTCTCTAATTCTTTCTCAAAATAAATAAAAATAAACTAAAAAAAAGTTTCAGGCTTGACTACTTTAAGTTTTTACAATATCATGTGGTAGTTGAAGCCATTCTAAAGTGTGATTCTCTTTTTTATGGAGTCTTCAATTGACTATAGCTTCCCCTTTAAATGTAATCTCTATGAGGGCATTGACTTATTCATGACTCACTGGCCAGTACCTTGAACAGTCTCAATGAGTATCTGTTAAATCAATCACTGTTTCCCTTTTAACTTGTTTCCTGTTGAATTTTGCCTTTTACTTTAGTAAGTGTTCAAGGTCTCATGGGTTTCATTTGATATATTCATCTCACCAATGAATTTCTCTATCTTGATTTTCCTATCTTTGAGATTTCTTCATATTTATCATTTCAAACACATTTTCTCACTGTATGTGTATATATATATATACACACAGTATATATGTATACTGTATATATGCACATATACATATACTCTTAAATAAGTTTTGATTCAATATTAGGTAGAACTAAGTAAATCAAAATGATTCATTCATCCATGTACTTATTGAGAAGAACACTATATTTATGGCTTTTACTAAATATGCTGGCTTCAATTCTCAGAGTATTAAATATTTGATGAATTCCAAGACACAGAAAGGATCTCCAAAGAGCTGATTCTCCAATAAAGAATAGACAGAGTAAGGCAGTAAATACCATTATTTGAGATATTAAAAAATAGTTACAATAATTCAATATTTTGTTAGTCAATCTCCATTTAATATCATTGAGGTAATTGACCATACAGAATCTGCAGATGAATATTGTTATATAAGTAATAACAGCCTAACATGTATACATGCCTATTGTATGTCTATGTATGTATGTATTATACATATGTATCTATGTGTGTATTCTAAACATGAGGTGCATGTATAGAGTTTGCCTAAGTATGGCAGAAATGTCTTGAAATGGAACAGGTGACAGTCTCAGGATGGCAGAATTGTCACAGTGATTTTACAAAGATGGGTTACTGACCTATAGTTAGATTAATTACATATGATCGACTAAGGTGACTATAAAGAGATTCTTGAGTTCTACCAATAAATATTCTGAATTAACAGATCTGGGGTGAGGTACCTAAATCTCTGTTTTTCTTAAATTATTTTCTTAAAGTTGCTAGGTATTGTGGTGAGCACTCTGATTTATTAAACACAGAGAAGCATTACTAGAGATGAGCAGAACCAAGCCAGACCTCAATGGTTTGCTACATTCCAGATTGGTCCTGTACCTTGATGGCCCAGATAATTATTCTAGTTGGGTGTAAAATGGCCAAAACCTAAAAGAGAGGGCCTTGCTATATAGAGACCATCAGAATGCCATTATGTTGTCAATGAGAAGTATAAATATCATGTGTATGTGAATACTTATCATAGCAAGGTATATAAGAAGCCAATCAATATCTGAAAGTTTGGGGCAAATATGAAATCAGAAAAATAGAGATATAGATAAATTGAATTTTAATCTTAGAAGATTCACATTCATGGTAGTTTTGTTGATGGGGTGGGAAATATTCAAAGTCTATTTGCTAATGCCTCCCTCTATCTGAGAGGATTTATTTGGGCACTGACAACATTTGCTTTATAATTCTTTCTTCATTCTTTGCAGTCTTAGAGTGTGAGCCAATCTTTTGGTTGACAGAGACTGCATATTTTTTAATACATTCCCTTAGGATACATTCAAGGTATAAGAGCCCAGGAGCTAGTGTGTTTCTTCTATCTGAATTAAATTATGTAAGCTGTAGTCCATTATGCCTTGAATTTAGAATTTAATTTTTAGGAGAAAGTCTGATTCTTCTAAGTCTTTTATGAGAACACCAAAATAGTACACAAGTAATGACATAAAACCCTGTAGACACATAAAGTTTTTTCTACATTCTATCAAATATATGTGCCTGTATATAAATATACTCATTTTTACCTTTATTTATATAGACAAAGATTCAAGGAATTGTAAGACAGGTGAACTTAAGAAAAAAAAAAGAATCTGCACTAAGCATAGGAGGAACCGATTAGTGCACATAGTCATGTGAAAATATATGGACATTATAGAAAGATAAATGAGTCCAAATTTCAAGAGATGAGTTAGCAGCAAAGTTATTTTGCCATCTCTGGGAGATACATAACAATTAAAATGAGATGGCGATAATGTAGGATTGAGTAATAATGAAGGATATATGAGCTTAAAAAGCAGTGCTAGGAAAGAATGCAGAGATGTTAAAGGGGTAAAAATCAGAGACCTGTATGTAAATAAGCCATAATTACCATTGGTTTATAAGCGTTAGACTTACACTGATTACAGATTACCTGAAGATGCAAAGGCACTAAGGTGTGACTATAGTGAAAGCATTTATGACTAAGTTGTTTCTACCTTGTTATACGTAATCAAATGCTGGATGATTGAGAAAGTATCATTCTCACTAGATTTGATCTAGTGCTAGTGATTTGGGGCTTTGTGATAGCAAAATTCTCAGATCAAAGTAAATGGGCATGATTGAATTTAGAAATTCAACAAAGCATATATTTCATTCATAAAATTTTTACAATCCTGGACATGTCACCATACATCTTTGTCCTTTATTTTCAGTATTTCTAACTCTTTATATTCACTCTCAGAGGATGAAGTGAATAAATCCAATTCATTAGGAGTTTGGATTACCAGAAGATGGATTTTCTGTCAATGAAATACATGATCTTTTATGTAGTGCAGTTTCTCTTTTCCTCTTTACCTATTTATACCAGTAATGGAGACGATGGACTGTCCTCTAATGTTTGATGGATTTCAAATAACCGGTCCACTCTCATGTCCTCATTACATTTGCTGCAAATTAGACCCCAATTTTTTATTTTACTATATTTGTCTTAACTACCTCCAAGTTACTCAAAGTAGCAATAATCCAGGATCACTGTAGGGTCTCCCTTCATTTCTTGAAGTACATTAGACTTTATGGAATTGCACAGCCCAAAGGGGACACTGAAATTCCAAATACCAAACCAAGAGAATGTTTGATGTTGGGCCACATTACTATATTTAAATTTACAGACCACTAGAGTTAAAATATTGGAGGAAACAAAAGAGTCATTTTCGCCTTTTTCTGTAGGAGTATAAATTGTTATATTTAATATTAAAAATTAAACATATGTAATTTTCCCCAGAAATTATGATCCTAGAAATGCACTATACAAATACTCATTTATCCCTGACCGGAGAGGAAAAGCTCTCAGTTTGTCCCCATTGAGGATGTTATTAGCTATGGGTTTCTCATTTAAGGATTTTATTATGTTGAGGTATGTTTCCTCTAAACATACTTTGTTGAGGGTTTTTATCAAGAATGGATATTATACTTTGTCAAATGCGTTTTTAGTGTCTATTGAGAAAATCATGTGATTCTTATGCTTTCTTTTATTAATGTGGTGTATCAGGTTGATTGATTTGTGAATATTGAACTATACTTGCAATCCAGGAATAAATCCCAGTTGATCATGGTGAGTGATTTTTCTAATGTATTGTTGGATTCAGTTTGCTTGTATTTTATTGAGAATTTTTGCAGCCAGGTTCATCAGGGATATTGACCTATAGTTCTCTTTTTTGGTGTAGTCTTTATTTGGATTTGGGATCAGGGTAATTCTGGCCTCATAGAATGAATTTGGAAGTTTTCCTTTCTTTTCTATTGTTTTGGAATAGTTTGAGAAGAACAGGTCATTAATTCCTTTTTAAATGTTTGTTAGAATTCACCTGTGAAGGCATCTGTCCCTGGACCCTGGACTTTTGTTTGTTGGGATTTTTTTTTCATTACTGATTCAATTTCTTTGTTGGTTATCAGTCTGTTAAAGTTTACTATTTGTTCCTGTTTCAGTGTCAATAATTTATATGTTTGTTGAAATTTATCCATTTCTTCCAGGCTGTCTAATTTGTTGGCATATTGTTTTTCCATAATAGTCTCTCATAATTGTTTCTATTTGTGTGGTACTGGTTGTTATTTCTCCTCTCTCATTTGTAATTTTATTTATTAGGGTCCTTTCTCTTTTCTTTCTGATAGGTGTGGCTAGAGGTTTATCAATTTTATTAATTTCTTCAAAGAACTAGCTCCTGGTGTCATTGACCTGTTCTTTTTTTTTTTTTTTTTTTAGTTTCTATATCATTTATTTCTGCTCTAATCTTTATTTTTTCCCTTCTACTGCTGGCTTTAGGGTTCTTTTATTGTTCTTTTATGGCTCCTTTATTTTTTCAAAAAATGTTTATTTATTTTTGAGAAAGAGAAAGCATGTGCCTGAGTGGGGAAGAGTCAGAGAGAGAAGGGGACAGGATCTGAAGCAGGCTCAGCACTGACAGCAGACAGCCTGATGTGGGGCTCAAACTCATGAACTAAGAGATCATGACCTGAGCCAAAGTCAAACTCTTAATTGACTGAGACACACAGGCACCTCTAGGCACCTTCATTACATGTAAAGTTAGGTTGGTTATTTGAGGGTTTTTTTCTTGATATAGGACTTTATTGCTATATACTTCCCTCTTAGGACTGTTTTTGCTGTGTCCCAAAAGTTTTGGACCACTGTGTTTCCATTTTCATTTGTCTTCATGTATTTTTCTTTATTTCTTCTTTGATTTCCATTCATTGTTTAGTAGCATTTGTTCAACCTCCATTATCCATGGTCTTTTAAAACTTTTTCTTGTGGTTGACTTCTAGCTTCATAGCATTGTGGTCAGCAAAGGTACATCACAGTAAATTAACATGGTAGTGGAAGTCCTAGCTTCACCAATCAGATGACAAAAAGAACTAAAAGGCATCCAAATTAACAAAGAAGAAGTAAAAGTTTCACTATTTGCAGGTGATATGAAACTCTACAAAGAAGAGTGAAGTAAGCCAGGCAGAAAAGGACAGAAACCATATGTTTGCACTCATAGGTCTAGCAGGAAAACAAGAGAGACCTAATGGAGAACCAGGGGGAGCAGAGGAGGGAGAGAGAGTTGGGGAGAGAGAGGGATGCAAAACTTGAGAGACTATTGAATGCTGAGAATGAACTGAGGGTTGAGGGGGAAGGGGAAAGGGGGAAAAGAGGTGGTGGTGATGGTGGAGGGCACTTAAGGGGAAGAGCACTGGGTGTTGTATGGAAAACAATTTGACAACAAAATATTATGAAAAAAAAAAAAAGAAAGCCTGAAAGATTCTACAGAAAAATGCTAGGACTGACGAATGAATTCAGTAAGGTCACAGGATACAAAATCAATGTACAGAAATTTGTTGCATTTTTATACACTAATAATGAAGCAGCAGAAAGAAAAATCAAGGAATCAATTCCACTTACAGTTTTTACCAAAAACAGTAAGACACCTAGGAATAAATGTAACCTAAGAGGTGAAAGACTTGTACTCTGGAAACTACAAAACACTGATGAAAGAAATTGAAGATGACACATACAACAAAATGAAAAAGTATTCCATACTGATGGATTGGAAGAACAATATTGTTAAAATAACTATTCTGTACAGAAATATTTACACATTTAATGTGATCCCAATCAAAATACCACCAGCATTTTCTAGAGCCAGAACAAATAATCCTAACATTTGCATGAAATCACAAAAGATCCCAAATAGCCAAAGGAACCTTGAAAAAGACAAGCAAAACTGGAGGCATCACGATTCCAGACATCAAGCTACATTACAAAGCTGTAGTCATCAAGGCAGTATGGTCCTGCCACAAAAGCAGATATATAGATTAACAGAACAGAATAGAAAACCCAGATATGAACCACAATTATATAGTTAATTAATCTTCAATGAAGCAAGAAAGAATATCCAATAGAAAAAAGACAGTCTCTTCAATAAATGGTTTTGGGGAAATTGGAGAGCAACATGCAAAAGAGTGAAACTGGACTACTTTCCTATACCATACACAAAAAAAATGCAAAATGGATTAAAGACCTAAATGGGAAACTTGAAACTATAAAAATTCTAGTGGACAACAAAGGCTTTAGCCTCTCTGATGCTGGCCTTAGAAACTTCTTTCTAGATATGTCTCTGGAGGCAAGGGAAACAAGAGCAAAAATAAACTATTTGGATATCAAAATAAAAAGCTTCAGCATAGTGAAGGAAGCAACTAATAAAACTAAAAGACTATGGAAAAGGAAGAAGATATTTGCAAGTGATATATCTGATAAAGGGCTAGCATCGAAAATATATAAAGAATGTATAAAAGTCAATACCTACAAAAATAAATAATCCAATTAAAAAATGGGCAGAAGAACAAGTAAACATTTTTCCAAAGAACACATCCAGGTGGCCGAGAGACACATGAAAAGATGCTCAACATCACTCATCATCAGAGAAATACATATCAAAATTACAAGGAGATACCACTTCACACCTGTCATAATGGCTAAAATTAATAATACAAGAAAGAACAGGTATTCATAAGGATGTAGAGAAAGAGGAACTTCTTACACTCTTAGTGGGAATGCAAACTGATACAGCCACTCTGGAAAACTGTATTTCCTTGAAAAATTAAAGATAGAAATATCCTAAGATCCAAGAATTGCACTACTAGGTATTTACCCACAGAGTACAAAAATACTAGTTCATGCACCCCTATATTTATAGCAGCATTATCTATCAAAGACAAATTATGGAAACAGTCCAATATCCACTGATTGATCAATGAATAAAGAAGATACCACACACACATACACACACACACACACACACACACACACACACACACACATAGGAATATTACTCATTACCATATTTATGTTAGTGAAATAAGCCAAAAGGAGACAAATGCCATATGATTTCACTTATACATCGAATTTAAGAAACAAAACAAATGAACACAAGAGGAAAAAGGACAGGGAATCAAATCAAGAAACAGGTTCTGCGACATCTGTCACCCCATTGATCACCAGGGTTGATCTGGCTGGCTAGGCGGGTGTCCCCTTCCTCCCTCACCGCTCCATGTGCGTCCCTCCCGAAGCTGCGCGCTCGCTCGGTCGAAGAGGACAACCATCCCCGATAGAGGAGGACCATTCTTCGGTCAAGGGTATACGAGTAGCTGCGCTGCCCTGCTAGAACCTCCAAACAAGCTCTCAAGAAACAGGTTCTTAACTATAGAGAACAAACTGAGGGTTGCTGGAGGGAAGATAGGTGGGGGGATGGGTAAAATAAGCGATGGGGATTAAGGAGTACACTTGCTGTGATGAGCATCCAGTGTTTTATGGAAGTGTTGACTCATTATATTATACACTTGAAATTAATATTACACTGTATCTTACTGCCTGGAATTTAAATAAAAATTAAAAAATAAAACAAAAAAGACATTTCTAAAATGAAATAATAATATAACACTCAAAAATTAACCAAACACAGGTCACCATGGTGGTTCAGTTGGGTAAGCATCTTACTTTGGTTCAGGTCATAATATTGGAGTCTATAAGTTCAAGTCCTGCATAAGGCTCTTTGCTCAGAGCTCAGAGCCTGGAGCTTGCTTCAGATTCTGTGTCTCCCTCTCTGCGCCTTCACCACTCACACTGTCTCTTTCTCTCTCAAAAATAAACAGTAGCAAAAAACTTAAGAAAAAAATAAAAATAAACCAAAAACATTTAGCTGTATCTTAAAATATTCAACTTGGAAAAAACCACAAATATTTATTTTTATATTTATTCATATATATTTATTCATTAATATATGTATTTCTTTCAACGTTATTTTGAATAAAATACTAATTAAAACCAACATCAATCTGGAAATACGGTCTTTTGTATGTTTTTGTATGTATTTCCCTTCAGAAAAATCATTGGTTAAATAAATTATAGCACATCCAGGAAATGATGTTCTATGCAGTTATTTAAAAGTGAAATAGATTTCATTTTATAGACCAGTGACTGATAAGCGCACGTTACAAAAAATATTTATAAAAACCATACTTATTTTTAGTACATATTTACAGAAACACAGATGATTTCTGGGAGAATACACAAATATCTCTTAAGAGTTAACTTTTTGAAGGCAAGAGTAGAAATACAAGTGAGTGAAAGAAATTTAAACTTTAACTTTTGATACTTATAAAACAAATAACTGAATGTATTTTAATGAAATATTATGAAATTTAAAAAATGATAGCCATGGGAAAATATTTGCAAAGCAAGTGAGGAAGAAAAAAAGGTTAGAACTCACATAAACCCAATGATCAATTTTACTTTCAGTAAAAATTTTTTCGGTGATTAAAAAACAGAGCCTGAACATAATTAAACCTTGGGCTCTACCAATCTATTGGAAATATGGGGAATAGAGGCATAAAGGGAGTAAGTTAACCCCATAAGCAATTAGCCAAATCCAGAATATGCAGTGAAAGTGGCCTGAGTTTTTCAACAAATCAATGAAATAAAAAATAAAGAAGAATAAAAATCAAAAGTGATAAGGGGGACTGCAAAGCAAAAAAGTTCTGAGAAATATAAGGCCCAAATATATTTACTTTGTTCAGATCCTTATATGAAAATATACAAAATGCATTCTTGCATCCTTGGGAAAACTGACAAAATTTGAAAATGGACAGTATATTCATTACTATGAAATTATTGTTAATTTTCTCAGTTGTCATTATGGTATTATAGTTATGGAAGAAAAATATTTTTTCTAGCAATGGTACACAATGTTTGTTTACTTTCAATTGTTAAAATATGCATCCAAAATTTTTAGAAAGAGAAGTTTAACATAGACTTGCTATCAGATGATATTCCGAAATTATTGTCAAGTTTGTTAGATGTGATGACATTTTAGACAACCAGCACCCTAAGTTCACAGTAGACCACAGTGCTAACAAAAGATCATAGTGGTGTGTGGGTGGCTCAGTCAGTTAAGTATCTGACTCTTGATTCCAGCTCAGATCATGATCTCATGTTTTGTGAGAGAGAGGCCCACATGGGGCTCTGTGCTAACAGCAAGAGCCTGCTTGGGATTCTCTTTCTCCCTCTCCTTCTCTCTGTCCCTCCCCTGCTTGTATGCTCTCTCTGAAAATAAATATGTTTTAAAAAGTTAAGAGAAACAGTCAAGAAAAGATGTAGCACATTGAAGAAAATAAATTAATTATAAGCCTGAATTCTCCCTATATATTAAACTGAAACACAAGGATCACTCTTCGGACACTTTCTTTAATTTATCCTATTTTAAAATATGTTCCTAATATCAGAAAACAAGATGTAATTTTCAATGAGAACAACAAGTTGTCCTCAGTTCCTTCCTAATTTATTAAAATTTCATATCAGTCAAGAAAGACTCAGCATTCTTTCCATGACCAGATATCTTGTCCAATATTCAAAAACTTGAGGGCCTTAAGAATAGGATCAAAAGTAAAACAAATCCAAATCTCATGCAAAACAATATTTTAACCATTAATCATATAGAAGTGAAATCATCTTAAACCTGCCTTCAATGATCCTATCAGGGAATACACTTCTTTCTGCACATCATGATGTTTTATTCCCTGTGTCACTTTTGCAAATGGGTCTAATCAACTTTGTAATCATACTATTCTAGTGGAATTGCCATTCATGAGGACACTGATGACCTCCATGTTATCAGAATGCAAAAGCCATTATTCTGACCACCTTTTATTTGACTTTTTAGAGATCACCACACTTGCTGACCACACTCCACTTCTTCAAACACTTTTTGTCTCTCAGGACAACCTGATGTTCCCGGCCACTTCTTCTCCTTACTCTTTCTGTTGCAACAGACCTCCAAAACTGATATGCACTGTATTGTGCAATTTTCCAAAACTATACAATAATCTGATGTAACATCATTTTGATACCCATCATCTATATTCAATAATCATCAAAATCAGTTTTCCCTCTTGTTTTCTTGATGTTTTCTCCTGATGATTTTTATACAGGCTAAGATTAACAATCTATCTTTACACTGTAGATTCCCTTGTTCATATCTCTAGATGTGCCTATTCCTAAAATAGGTTTAAATATTTTCCAAATCATTTTTCCTTTTATTTATGGGAGATTTAAGATTCCTTTTGTCCTTCAATATCTTTATTTAATTCATCAGCCTATCTTTTTAGATTTTCCAAACATATACCATATTCACTCACTCTTTCCCATCTATTTCTACCATCTTAATCCAAATTACTTAAAATACTGTAATGCTCCTATTCTCACTTCAATTTCAGTTTAGTGTTTAAATTACTGTGCAATTTTCCAAAACTGCACAATATTCTGATATAACAAATCACATGATGATTTATACCCATCATACACATTCAATAATTATCAAGATATCTCAATGCTTACCTAATTTTTCCTTTGCTATTTCTTTTTTGTTTTTCTGATGAATATTCAAAAGTGAATCATAGACTTGCTTGTATTTCTCTCACAAATACTTCAGTATGCATGTAAACCAGATAAGCACTTTTGCACATGATTATCACACCATGATTATATTAATGATAAAAATAATTCCTAAATATTACCCAATAATCCAGTTAATATCAACATTTGTTAGATATTATGAACTGTCTTTTCATGGCCGCTTTCTTTAATTTCTTTGAGTCAGCGTACAAGCAAGTTCTACACACTACATGTCATTGTTCTCTCTTATATTTCTTATTCTACAACTATTCTCTCACCTTTTGTTAATGCAATTGTTTATTATCACTGGATAAACCGGAACACTTATCCAGAATTTCCAATACTCTATACTGAGTACTTCTTCAATGTGTCTTTAACTTATTCCTATAGTTCCTATACTTTCTAAAGCTGTTAGTTAAAACAAGAGGCTGGATGAGACTTAATTTCCATTTCATAGGTAAAAATCCTTCAAAGATATTGCTGTATACTTTCTATTGCATCAAATTATAAAGTTTACTATGTCTGTTTATCTGTATGCTAAAATGAATTAATTGGATCAGGTTGGTTTTATACCTCTTCCTTCCTTTATTTAGTTCCCTGTCAAAGTAAAATCTAATGTTTTACTTTTCTCAATATATCTCCCTGCATCTAATGGTAAATGCATAAGCAATTTGGTTAGATTGCCAAATTTATCTATGTAGAGCTTTATGCCATTTTGTATTCCCACCAGCTAAGTACGAGAATGTCTGCTCCCTCATGTTGTTACCAAGTCTAGCTTTTGAATTTTTGGCTATCTAATGTATGAGAAATAATATCTCAGGATTATAATTTTAACTTGTATATACAATATTCTAAGTAAAATTGAACATCATTCCATATGCTTACTAGTCTTTGTACTTACTTTTGCCCAGTCCTTTGTTGATTTGTTTGTATTTTTTTTTTGTTTTAAGTCTTTATTTAAATTTCAGTTAAACAACATACAGTGTAATATTAGGTCAGGTGTAGAATTTAGAGCTTCATCACATACATACAACATCCACTGCACATTACAAGTGTTCTCCTTTATACCCATCACCCATTTAGCCCATCCACCTGTCCACCTCCCCTCTAGCAACCCTTAGTTTTTTCTCTATAGTTAAGAGTTTGTTTTTATGGTTTCCTTCTCTTTCCCCTGCCATGTTCATTTGTTTTCTTTCTTAAATTCCAGATATAAATGAAATCATATGGTATTTATCAGTATTCATTAGTGTGGTAGTAATTTTCTTTTGTTTCTGCATGCTATCTTTCTGAGTGCTGCTTATGTTTATACACAGTTAAGGAAAATAATTTGGAAATTTTCTTTATTTTGGATACCCTGGATAGTTTCATTAACATTGGGATTTTCTGATCTATAACTTTTGTATTATCATGTGAGCTCATCTGAGCTTGCTGAATTTTATGAGGCAAACTTTTATGAATTTTTGTGTATTTTTAAAAACAGAAACTGACTTTTAAAATGAATTTATCTATTTAGTAAATTATATTTTCCTAAAGCTACACATTTCATGTAGATATTCAAGTTTATTGACAACAAAGCAGTCTCATGAGTTTTTTTAAATAAATTTCTCTATTCTAATGGTAATATTTTACTTAGTATTTCTTTTTATGTATATTATTAATGGTTTCTCCCTCACATGAGCTCCTCCATTACTAATGCTATCACCACCAACATGATTATCTAGATTTTTGAAATCTTTGCATTTGCTATGTACATGGTCAACACTCCCCACCCCCTGGCTTGCACTCTCCAGTTCTGGGTACCAGCAAATGCCCTAAAAATAAATATGGGGAGAAATATTGGTTTATGTCAGTACTTTTCCCTTATATAAAAGGGAATCATGTCCCAGGAAGTCCTGGTGGCTTTAGTTCTCTGATTCTCTCAAAAACACAACAGTACTCTTATTCTCTTACCTTTTTCTTTCTTTCTTGTTTTTTGGTTTCAGGTTTTTATCTAAATTCTAGTTAATCAGCATAGAGTACAATATTTTGGTTAGTATCAAGTGTGCTATCTGTCTTGTCAGTACTCTCACCGTCTTGCAGTTATCTGCAAGCAACCAAAACAGTCTCTCAAAATGAAAATCGAAGAATATTAGGTCCTACTTTTAACTATTTAATAGCTTCTCTTTGCACATGAATTAAAATACACAGTCTTTATCTTTCTAAAAGGCTTTCTATAGGCTGGAACCCCATAACTATCCTGGTTCCTTCTCATCCTACTTCCCCACACTCACTCATGACTCACTTATATTTTTCAAACACCCAAACTTATTCTTTCCATAGAGCGTCTGCACTTCCTAGCCCATCTGCTTGAAAATGTTTAGTACAATAAATTTTCTATGTTAGCTCTTTTTCACTTTTCGTATCTTGGCTCAAAGGCCATAGCACTCTAGTTACTCTCCAGAACGTTGTCATGTTTCATTTTCTTTGTGGCAATTATAATTTGGAAATTACTTATGCGTGTTGATCTTTTTACTATTCATCTTGTGAGAGCTGGAAACCTGACTGCTCTTTTTCTAGTGTGGTAAGCCCTAGTAGTGTGCCTGGCAAATTGGTGCTCAATAAAGGCTTACAAAATGAATGAATAAATAATATATTATCACTATTTTTAATTAAAGAGTGCGATCTATGAAATTCTGAACCCCTCAAACATAATAATAAGAAACAAATATTAATTTCAAGAAAGAATAACTTTAGATGTGCCTGGGTGACTCAATCAGTTAAGCATCTGACTCTTGATTTAGGTTCAGGTCATGATCTCAAGTTTGTGAGATCAAGTCCCACATTGGGCTTTGTGCTGACAGCACAAAGCCTGGATGGGACTGTCTTTCTCCCTGTCTCCCTGCCCCTCCCCCCCTTAAATAAAAAATAAATATTTTTTAAAAAATAAAAAAATAAAGCATAACTTTAAACATGACATCTAGGATGAATAGCTTTCTACAGTTTGTGTGGATTTGGTTAGGTGATTTAATCTTGGAAAGCTCTTATTATTTTCATCTATAAAATGGTGAAAGAAAATTAGAACATCTAAAATTTCCTGACTTATCACAATTTACTTTTATACTTTACATTTATTTTTTTAATGTTTTATTTATTTTTTGAGAGAGAGAGGGAGACAGCATGAGCAGGGGCGGGGCAGAGAGAGAGGAAGATACAGAATCTGAAGACAGGCTCAAGGCTCTGAGCTGTCAGCACAGAGCCCGACACAGGGCTTGAACTCACAAACCATGAGATCATGACCTGAGCCAAAGTCGGATGCTTAACCGACTGAGCCACCCAGGAGCCCCTACTTTTATACTTTAAAATGAAAATATATAGCCTAATCCAGTTAATTTAAAACATTATCAGTGCATTTGTTTCCCCAGGAATTTTATTGACCATATTAATTTTTACAAGGGAAGTACATTCTTTTTATCTCAATTATTTCTAATACCTTTTTTACATGTTATGTATAATAAATAATATTAGGATCAAAATAAAATATAGCAGAGAAATTAAGAGGGCAGAATAGTAAATGGACCCTGGGCCGGTCTCATTCCTCAAACACAGCTAGATCAAACCATTTTGAACATCTATGAAATTGATCTGAGGATTAACAGAACCATCTGCATAATTTGATGGAGAGAACACAGCAGTTAACTGTTGCTGAGAGGTGAACTGGGAGGGAGAAGACCCACGGCCACAGAGGGAAGGGAGACATTTTCACAGAGAGGAGAAAGACATAGGAGAGAGAGCAGTGCGCCAGGTTTGTGCAAGGAAGCACTCCCCACGAAAGCAGCTAAAGAGAAAGAGTGAAACCATCACAGGGAACTGCACAAGAAAACTGTCCCCCAAAACCATTGATGGGGAAAAAGAAGAAGGTTTCAATATTGCCAGATCTTTTACGAAAAGAACACAGAGTTTGAAGTTTCAGAGATCAGCCCCTGGTGGTCCTCCTGCAAGGAAGCAGGGCAGAGCCCGAGGAGTGGGCAGCTGTGAAGATCCCGAGTCACACAGGGAGAAGTGGATCCCCGGCTTAGAGTGCATTTGGTAGAAGTGACAGGGCCTCTCCATGGGCAAAAGACTGCGCAGGCACCATCACGCTGACTCATTCCCCAGCAAATCCTGCCACAAGCTATGTGTTGTGATTTACCATAAACTCTGAGCCACTGCCACTACACATTGACGTTTCACTTTCCTTGCACAACCTGGCCCTGGCCACAACAAGCAGACCCCCCTCCAGAAGTCTGCTGCAGTTCTGAACTGCAGGGGTCTCTGAGGTGTGGAGTTTTGAAACAAACATAGGCACACCTGAGGAAAAACTCCAGGCAGACTGCTTGGACAGCTTCTAAGGGGATGGCTGGGAGCTGATAGAAGCAAGAGACACAGGAGGAATGAGTGATCCCGGGTCTGTGACTGTAGGAACTTCCCATTCTGGAGACTAAAGAGCAAGGAGACTAAAGAGCATTTTACCATTAGTTCAACAACACTAATCAACAACAGTGAGCTAAACCGCACCACCAAGCAGAGAAGGACGCTATTACACCAAGCCTTGCAGCTCTGCCGCGTGCCTGTAGGCTTATCTCCACCATGGCAAGTCTAAGAACCTGAACAGCAGTTTCCTCCCTCAGAAGACCAACACAAATCCCTTCCAGGAGCTTACTGTACTGGTCATAGACTGCGGCAAAGTTTCAGCTCTAGGGGAAACTGAATCTAACTTCATTTGGGATTTTTGTTTGTTCATTTTTATTATTGTTGTTGCTTCTGTTTTTGTTGTTGTTTTTCTTTCATTTGCTTCTTGGATACAGAAATGCCATTTTTAAAATTTTATTTTTCCTATTATTTTTAAATTTTTATTATTTTTTAATTAACTCTTTTCTCTTTTCTTTTCTCTTTTTTCTCTCAGGCTTCTCTTAACAAGCAGACCAAAACACACCTAGGATCTAAATTCCTTTATTTGATGTTTTAAAACCTTTTAATTTGTGGGCTGCCTGGGTGGCTCAGTTGGTTAAGCATCTGTCTCCCGGTTTTTGCTCAAATCATGATCTCATGATTCATGATATTGAGCCCCGCCCAGGTTCTGTGCTGCTAGCTCAGAGCCTACATGAGATTCTCTCCCTTTCTCTGTGTCCCTCCTCTGCTTGTGGCCTCTCTCTCTCAAAGTAAAGATTCAAAAAAACTTTTAAAGGCTTTTTCACTTTAATTTCATTCTATTATTATTATTATTATTACTATTATTATTATTATCATTATTGTTTTCCTTCCCCTAAAATGATGAGACAGAGGAATTCATCTCAAAAGAAACAATAGGAAGAAATGATGGCCAGGGATTTAGTCAATGCAGATATAAGTAAAATGTCTGCACTAGAATTTAAAACAACGATTATAAGGTTACTAGCTGGGCTTGAAAAAAAGCATAGATGACACCTGATAATTCTTTTCAACAGAGATATAAAAAGAACTAAAATCTAGCCAAGTGGAAATTAAAAATGCTATAAGCAAGAGGTAAACCCAAATGGAGACCGTAAAAATGAGGATGGACAAAGTCAGAATAACAAATTACCAATATATAAGATAAAATTATCATGAATGAAGCTGAAAAGAAGAGGAAAACGAAGGTCAGGGATCAAGAAGGCAGACTTGGGGAACTCAGTGATTATTAAAATATAATAACATTCATATCATAGGAGTGTCAGAAAACAAAGAGAGAGAAAGGAGGCAGAAGGTTTATGTGAATAAATTATAGCTGAAAACTTCCCTAATCTGGGGAAGGACATAGACATCAAAATACAAGTAGCACAGGGAATTCCCACTAAATTCAACAAAAGCCAACATCAGCGGGACATATCATAGTCAAATTCACAAAATACACAGACAAGGAAAATATCCTGAAGGCAGCAAAGGAAAAATAAATCCTTACCCTACAAGACAAGACAGATGAGATTTGCAGCAGATCTGTCCACAGAAACTCTGCAGGCCAGAAAAGAGTAGTACAAAATCTTTAATGTGCTCAATGGAAAAAAATACGCATCCAAGAATACCTTATCCAGGAAGGCTGTCATTCAAAACAGGAGGAAAGATAAAGATTTTCCCAGCCAAACAAAAAGTAAAGGAGTTTGTGACCATTTAGCCACCTTTCTACAAGAAATTTTTAGGGGGACTCTTTGAAAAAAGAGAAAGAAAAATACAGATCAAAAGCAACACAGACTAGAATGGATTAAAGAGCATCACCAGAAACACCAACTGTACAGGTAACACAATGGCACTAAACTCATACCTTTCAATAATCATTCTGAATATAAATAGGCTAAACATCCCAATCAACAGATGTAGGATATCAGAACAGATTTTTTAAAAAAGACCCATTTATATGCTGCCTGCAAGAGACTCATTTTATACCTAAAGACAACTGAAGATTGAAAATGAGAGGATGGAGAACCATCTACCATGCTAATGGATGTCAAAAGAAAGCCAGAGTAGTCACACTTATATCAGACAAACTACATTTTACAACAAAGACTGTAACAAGAAATGAAGACAGCCATTATATCATAATAAAGGTGGCTGTTTAACAAGAAGATCTAACAATTGTAAATATTTATGCCCCCAACCTGAAAACAACCAAATATCTAAGTAAATTAATCACAAACATAAAGAAACTCATTGATAATAATACCATAATTGTAGAGGACTTTAATACTTCACTTACAACCATGCACAGATAATCTAAGCAGAAAATCAACCAGGAAACAATGGCTTTGAATGACACACTGGACTGGATGGACTTACAGAAATATTCAGAACATTTGATCCTAAAGCAGCAGAATATACGTTCTTCTCAAGTGCACATAAAACATTTTTCAGAACACATCACAAATTGGGTGACAAATTAACCCTCAATAAATACAAAAAGACTGAGTTGAAACTTGAAGTCAACCACAAGAAAAAAATCTTGGAAAGCCCTAAAATACATAGAAGTTAAGGAACATTCTGTTAAAGAATGAAAGGATTAACCAAGAAATTAAAGAAAAAATTTAAAAAATATATGGAAGCAAATGGAAATGAAAACATGACAGTACAAAACCTTTGGGATGCAGCAAAAGCAGACCTATGAGGGTCATATATTGCAATCCAGGCATAACTCAAGAATCAAGAAAGTTCCCAATGCACAACCTAAATTTATACCTAAAGGATCTAGATAAGGAATAGCAAATAACGCCAACAGAAAGAAAATAATAAATATGAATTAATTAAAGCAGAAATAAATAACATAGACACAAACAAAAACCACTAGAACAGATCAATGAAACTAAGAGCTGGTTTCTTGAAAAATTAACATAATTGATAGACTCTTACCCATATTTATCAAAAAAAAAAACCAGAAGGGACCCAAATAGATAAAATCATGAAAGAAAAAGGAGAGATCAAAACCAACACCACAGAAATATAATATATAATGAAAAATTTAAATGCAAACTGGGAAACCTAGAAGAAATGGACAAATTCCTTGAAACTAACAAACTACCAAAATTGAAACAGGAAGAAATGGAAGATGTGAAGAGCAAAGAAAGAATCAAAAATAAAAAATCTCTCAATAAACAGGAATCTTGGGCCAAATGGCTTTCCAGGGGAATTCTATAAGAATTAATTATATTATATTATATATTATTAATTATATTACATATAATTAATTAATTATAAGAAGAGTTAATTCCTATTCTGCTAAGACTGTTCCCAGAAAATAATAATGAAAGGAAAGCTTCCAAACTCATTTTATTAATCCAACATAATCCTGATTCCAAAACCAGACAAAGACTGCACCAAAAAAGAATATTACAACTCAATATCCCTGAGAACATGGATGCAGATATTCTCGACAAGATATTAGCAAATCAAATTAAACAGTACATTGAAAGAATTATTCACCATGATCAAGTATGATTTATTCCTGTGCTACAGGGCTGGTTCAATATTCTCAAATCAATCAACATGATACATTACATTAATAAAAGAAAGCATAAGAACCATTTGATCCTCTAAATAGATGCAGGGGGAAAAAAATCTGAGAAAACACTGCATCCATTCTTGATAAAAACCCTTAACAAAGTAGGGATAAATAGAACATACCTCAAAATCATAAAGGCCATGTATGAAAGACCCACAGCTAACATCATCCTCAATGGGGAAAAACTGAGAGCCTTTCCCCAACAGTCAGAAACAAGACAAGGATGTCAACTCTCACCATTATTATTCAACATAGTATTGGAAGTCTTAGTCTCAGCAATCAGACAACAACAACAATAAAGGCATTCAATATTCAAGGAGGAAGCCAAACTTCCACTATTTGCGGACAAGATACATTATGTAGAAAACCCAAAAAACTCCACCAAAAAATTGAATTCAGCAAAGTGACAGTATATAAAGTCATTGTACAGAATTCTGTTGCATTTCTATGTACCCATAATGAAGCAGCAGAAAAATAAATCAAAGAACTGATTCTTTTTGCAGTTGCACCAAACACAATGAGATGCCTAGGAATAAACCTAACTAAAGGGGTAAAAAATCTATACTCTCAACACTATAGAACACTTATTAAAGAAATTGAAGGGTACACAAAGAAATGGAAAATCCTTTCATGTTCATGTACAGAAAGTACAATCATTGTTAAAATGTCTATTCTAGGGGCACTTGGGTGGCTCAATCAGTTAAGTGTCTGGCCTTGGCTCAGGTTATGATCTCATGGTTCATGGGTTCAAGCCCCATGGTTGGGCTCTGTGCTGAAAGCTAGCTCAGAGCCTGGAGCCTGCTTCAGATTCTATGTGTGTCTTTCTCTCTGACCCTTCCCTGCTCATGCTGTCTCTCTCTCTAAAAAATAAATAAAACCTTTAAAAATGGAAATAAAATGTCTATTATACGCAACGCACCTACATATTTAATGTAATCCTTATCAAATAAAACCAGCATTTTTCACAGAGCCAGAAAAAACAATCCTAAAATGTGTATGGAACCACAAAGACCATGAATAGCCAAAGCAATCCTGAAAAAGAAAAGAAAACTGGAGGCATCACAAAGTTGCAGTTTTCAATACAGCATGGTATTGCCACAAAATAGAAACATAGATCATTGGAACAGAATAGAGAACCCAGAAATGGACTCTCAACTATATCAACAACTAATCATTGACAATACAGGAAAGAATATCTAATGGACAACAAAAATGGTCATTTCAACAAATGGTGTTGGGAATGCTGGATAGCAACATGCAAAGAATGAAACTGGACCACTTTCTTATACTACACACACAAAAATCACCAATAAAATGGGCAATCTGGTAGAAATGGAAAAATTCCTACAAACATATAAACTACTAAAACTGAAACAAGAAGAAATAGAAAATTTGAACAGATGTATAACCCACAAAGAAATTAAATTAGTAAAAAAAAATAGTCTCCCCAAAACAAGAGTCGGGAGCTGGATGGCTTTACAAGGGAATTCTACCAAACATTTAAAGAAGAATAAGCCCTTCTTCTTTTGAAGCTGTTCCAAAAAATAGAAATGGAAGGAAAATTTCCAAACTCATTTTATGAAGCCAGAAATACCTTCATTCCAAAACAAAAGACTCCATTAAAGAGGAGAACTACAAACCAATTTTCCTTATGAACATGGATGCAAAATTTCTCAACAAGATACTAGCTAACTGGGTCCAACCATACATTAAAAGAATTATTCATCACTACCAAGTGGGATTTATACCTGGGATGCAAGCCTGGTTCCATATCCACAAAACAATCATCAAAGCAATAAAAGAACAAGAACCACAAGATCTTCTCAATAGTTGCAGAGAAAACATTTGACAAAATACAGCATCCTTTCTTGATAAAAACCTTCACGAAAGTAGGGATAAAAGCATAATACCTCAAGATCATAAAAGCTATATATGAAAGACCCACCACTAATATCTCCTCGATGGGGAAAAACAGAGCGCTTTCCCCTCTAAAGTCAGGAACATGACAGGGATTCACCACTGTCACCACTGTTATTCAACATAGTGTTGGAAGTCCTAGCTTCAGCAGTCAGACAACACAAAGGAATAAAAGGCATCCAAATCAGCAAGGAGAAAGTCAAACTTTCACAGATGACATTATACTAGATATGGAAAACCACAAAAGATTCCACAAAAAAAACTGCTGGAACTGATTCATAAATTCAGCAAAGTCACAGAATATGAAATCAATGCACAGAAACTAGTTGCAATCCTATATACCAATAATGAAGCAACACAAAGAGAAATCAAGGAACCGAACCCATTTAAAGTTGTACCAAAACTCATAGAATACCTAGAAATAAATTAAACCAAAGAGGTAAAAAAAATCTGTACACTGAAAACTATAGAAAGCTTATGAAAGAAATTGAAGAAGACACACACAAAAATGGAAAAAATATTACATACTCATGGTTTGGAAGAACAAATATTGTTAAAATGTCAACACTACCCAAAGCAACTATATATTCAATGCAATATCTATTAAAATAACACCAGCATTCTTCACAGAGCTAGAATAAACAATCTTAAAATTTGTATGGAACCAAAAAAGACCTTGAATAGCCAAAGCAATCCTGAAAAAGAAAACCAGAGCTGGAAACATCACATTCCTGGACTTCAAGATATATTAAAAAGCTGTAATCATCAATACAGTATGGTACTGGCACAAAAACAGGATTAATGAAACAGAATGGAGAAACAAGAAATCGACCCACAAAGGTATGGCCAACTAATCTTTGACAAAGCAGGTAAGAATATTCAATGGAATAAAGACAGTCTCTTCAACAAATGGTGCTGGGAATGCTGGACAGCAACATGCAGAAACTTCTTACTCAACACATCTCCAGAGGCAAAGGGAAACAAAAGCAAAAATGAACTATTGGGACCTCATCAAGATAAAAGTCTTCTGCACAGTTAAGGAAACAATCAACAAAACTGAAAGGGAACTAAAGGAATGGGAGAAATGGGCAAAAGACATGAATAGACACTTCTCTAAAGAAGACATCCAGATGGCCAACAGACATGAAAAAATGCTTAACATCATTCATAATCAGGGAAATACAAATCAAAATCACAATGAGATATCACCTCATACCAGTCAAAATGACTAAAATAAACAACTCAGCCAACAACAGATGTTGGCAAGGACGCAGAGAAAAAGGATCTCTTTTGTACTGCTGGTGGAAATGCAAACTGGTGCAGCCACTTTGGAAAAAAATATGAAGATTCCTCAAAAAGTTAAAAATAGAACTACTCTACAATCCAGCAATTGCACTACTAGGTATTTATCCTACAGATACAGGTGTGCTGTTTCAAAGGGGCCCATGTGTTGGGAGCTATCTGAACTTATAGGTAGAGTGAAAATCCCTGGTGAGGGTACGGCAAGTTTGCATGGTCTCTTGCCCCCAGACAGCTCCCAAAATCTACCCTCTTGAAACTTTTCTCTCTGCTTGGGCACCAAACCTCAGAGTGATTTTCTGATTAGTGTCAGAAGCGGCCTGTCCCCCTGCCCTGTCCCTGAGGCATGATTGCACCTGGTCAGGGAAAAATGAGTAAACTAGATACACCCTAATGCAACATATAATTTTCCCATGAGCAATTAACTGATAACTGACTACCTTCTGGGCCTGGATGCCTTTGTAAAAGTCACTATTGCAATAAAATTTATCAATCATCTTTGGGACTGTGAGAGCAGGCATTATGTTCCCTGAGAATCCTGTTTTCCTGGGAACTTTCTCTTAGAGTTATAAACAGCCTAATGACCCTTACTCATAAAAACACTGACCTTTACTAAACAATGCTGTTTGCATCTTGGTTAAAGGTCACTTCCTTAAGGCTAGACCTGAGGTTTTGTAAAAAATACCTATGACAACATGAGTGCCTGTAGCTAAGTTTTTTATGACAACCATTACTACTAGAATTGTAACTGCTCCAGGATCAATGTCCTGGAAAATTGTAAAAATTATCTATGAGAAGCCATTTACTGCTCTTTCTGGTCCTTGTATCTTTTGCAATAAATAAAGCTTGAGGACCTGACAGGGCAGAGACACCTGCCAGAATGGCAGAGACACCTTCCAGAGATGCCTGGTGATCAGAAAGAAACTTGAGGATCTCTCACTCTCTCTCGCCGACACTGTCCATCCTTCAGGGGAACCCTGGACCTGCTGGAGCTGGGCTCTGGCACCCATGTACCCCAATGTTTATAGCAGCAGTATCAACTATAGCCAAAGTATGGAAAGAGCCCAAATGTCCATCAAAGAATTAATGGATAAAGAAGATGTGGTGTGTGTGTATATACATATATATATATATATATATATATATATACACACACACCCACACATATATATATATGGAGTATTATTCAATGATCAAAAATAACAAAATCTTGCCATTTGCAACTATGTGGATGGAACTAGAGGGTATTATGCTAAGCAAAATTAGCCAGTCAGAGAAAGACAAATATCATATGACTTCATTCATATGAGGAATTTAAGATACAAAACAGATGAATATAAGGAAAGGGAAGCAAAAATAATATAAAAACAAAGAAGGGGACAAAACATAAGAGACTCTTAAATGCAGAGAACAAAGTAAGGGTTGCTGGAAGGGTTGTTGGTTGGAGGATAGGCTAAATGCATAAGGGGTATTAGGGAGCACACTTGTTGGTATGATCACTGGGTGTTATACATAGGAGATGAATCACTGGAATCTACTCCTGAAATCATAATAGCACCATATGCTAACTAACTTGAATGTAAATTAAAAAATAAATAAAAATCTTTAAAAAATGGATGAAAACCTATATGTGAGACAGGAAACTATCAAAATGCTAGCAGAGAAAACAGTCAGCAACCTCTTTGACCTCAGCAGGACCAAATTCTTCCTAGACACATCCACCAAAGGCAAGGGAAAAAAAGCAAACATGAGCTATTGGGACTTCATCAAGGTTAAAACCTTTTCAGTGAAGGAAACAATCAACAAAACTAAAAGGCAGCCTACATAAGTGGAGAAGGTATTTGGAAATCACATATCTGATAAAGGGTCAGAATATGAAATCTACAAAGAATTTATCAAACTCAAAACCCAAAAAACAAATATTCCAATGAAGAAATGGGCAGAAGATATAAATAGACATTTTTCAAAAGAAAACATCAGATGGCTAACAGATACATAAAAAGATGCTCAAAATCACTCATTATCAGGGAAATACAAATCAACATCACAATGAAATACTACTTCACATCTGACAGAATGGCTGAAATTAAGAACACAAGAAACAACAGTTGTTGACAATGATGCAGATGAGAGGAATCTTCTTGCACTGTTATTGGGAATGCAAACTGGTGCAGCCACTCTGGAGAACAGTATGAAGGTTCCTCAAAAAGTTAAAAATAGAACTACCTTATGATCCATCAATTGCACTATTAGGTATCTACCCAAAGGATACAAAAATACTAATTCAAAGTATACATGCACCCCAAAATTTATAGCAGCAATATTATGAATAGACAAAAAATCAAGAAAGCTGAAATGTCCACCAACTGATGAATGGATAAAGAACTTGTGATGTATATAATATATATACATATATATGTAATGTAATATTACTCAGCCATAAAAAAGAATGACATCTTGCCATTTGCAACAACAAAGATGGACTACAATATATTATGCTAAGCAAAATTAATCAATGAAAAAAAGACAAATACCATATGATTTTCTCATATGTGGAATTTAAGCAATAAAATAGATGAATATATGAGAAGGGGGGAAGATAGGAGAGGAAAACAAACCATAAGAGACTTTTAATGATAGAGAACAAACTACAGGTTAATGGAGGTGGGTGGACGGGAGATGGGCTAGATGGGTACTAAGGAGGGAAATGGGTGTCATAAGTAAGTGAGGAATCACTGAATTCTACTCTTAAACCAATATTGCACTGTATGTTAACCAACTAAAACTGAAATTTAAAAAAAAGAGGGGAAAAGGAAAGAGTAAGGCAAAAAATAAATAACATACATGTAATTCTTAATATGCATATATCATAAAGGAGAATATGAGTAATAAACACTCCTAGAAAATTTATACTCTGCATTGAACTTGCTGTGTTCTTACATGAATAAGAGAATATACTAAAATTGATGACTCAATCCTTTTGATAGAGCAGTTATGAGATGAAAAGGCAAAAACACAAGGAAAAGTCATTTTAAAAATACCACATCTCTAACAATAAGATGAAGTTTATCTTTTCATTTAAATCTATCTTTGCTGTTATGAATATTAGATCAAAGTTTAAACTCATTCATAGGTTTATAGGGTGACCCATTTTTTATTAGCTCTGGAAGTGCTACTATAAATATACAGTTTTATGAATTAATTTTTATACTGAAATCATAAAGTATAACAAAGTTTCAGCCTCACAGTTAAACTGAACATTCTGTTAGAATTCGAGCTACCTGCCATGTTTTTGAACATAGATTAATGTGAAATGCCTTCATCTGTGGGAAAATGCAATAAAATTATCTTAGAAATTGGACTTCTGTAATAAAATAGTCCCCTTTTAAGCCATTAAAAAAGTGATAAAATATGAGATTCTTTTTTCTTCAAATCTTACCACTCACTTATATAATGCAGATTTTTAAATAAGAGTGATATAATTTTAATATATTAAAAATATTATAAATACAATTAATTTTTGACAAAGCAGGAAAGAGTATCCAATGGAAAAAAGACTGCCTCTTTAGCAGGTGGTGCTGGGAGAACTGGACAGCAACATGCAGAAGAATGAAACTAGACCACTTTCTTACACCATACACAAAAATTAACTCAAAATGGATGAAGGACCTGAATGTGAAACAGGAAACCATCAAAACCCTCGAGGAGAAAGTAGGAAAAAAACCTCCTTGACTTCCACCTCAGCAATTTCCTACCTGACACATCCCCAAAGGCAAGGGAAATGAAAACAAAACTGAACTCTTGGGACCTCATCAAGATAAAAAGCTTCTTCACTACAAAGAAAACAATCAAGAAAACCAATAGGCAACCAACAGAATGGGAAAAGATAGTTGCAAATGACATATCAGATAAAGGGCTAGTATCCAAAATCTACAAGGAACTCACCAAACTCCACACCCACAAAACAAATAACCCCGTGAAAAAATGGGCAGAAGACATAAACAGACACTTCTCCAAAGAGGACATCCAGATGGCCTACAGGCACATGAAATGATGCTCAACATCACTCATCATCAGGGAAACACAAATCAAAGCCACACTGAGATACCACCTCAAGCCAGTCAGAGTGGCTAAAATGAACAAATCAAGAGACTATAG
>NC_043704.1:89060181-89164739 GCF_006229205.1 Suricata suricatta | reverse complement strand
AACTGAGGGTTGAAGGGGAAGGGAGAGGGGGGAAAGAGGTGGTGGTGATGGAGGAGGGCACTTGTGTGGAAGAACACTGGGTGTTGTATGGAAACCAATTTGACAATAAACTATTTAAAAAAATAAAATTAAAAATATAATAAAACTAAACCATTACATTCAAGTATCATATGTTTGCAAAAAATATGAACTGATCTGTAAAGGTTTCAAGCACTGTGTTTACAATTAAAAACTCATGAAAAGATCAAATGCAAATAATTTGTTGATAGTTTAATAAAATATCATGATTTTGCCACTATTATTTCAAACACATTAGGAACAAGGGGCCTTATTTTATGTTCAGTAGAACTGATATTGTTTAGAAAAAGATGATACATTTACTGTTTCCCATAGTTACAAAAATGTTCATTAAGAATCAGTTTAGAATAAATCAGATGTAAATCAGAAAAATGAAAGTCTTTTGTTGTCCTAATCCCCAGAAAAACAAAATAAAATAAACCTCCTTTTAACATTTGGAATATATACTTTCAAAAACTACTTTTATAGATTGCAGACATAACATTCCTCAGCGAAGATAGAATGTCCATAAGTCATTACTGTTTTTAAACAAAATCACACACTGAAAAAGAGGACTTTACTGAAGGCACTTAAGGTTCCTTTAAACTGTAGTGGAACAGGAAGTACCCAGACGAGGGTTCATTCGTTGATAAGTAATGGAGTTATTGTAGAACCAAAGAAAAATCCCGTGTTATAAAATTGACTCCTGTGAAGGGAGTCAATGAGTCACAATTTTTATAGAGGCAAACATAGGTTTATTAATGCATTATTGAAATCTTACTGTCTAGACAAATTATATGATTTGGGGATGGCTTGATTGATTAATTGATTGAGTTCTGTTTTTTGTGTTTTTTTTTTCCCCTCTGGCCAACATGAAGCAATAACTTCTCTGGCTGATTAGTCTGCTTAGAGATGAACTTTCACAAATAGCTTGTTTGCAAATAAAGAGCTCAACTAGGCTTTTAGATAAATCTTCCAGAATCAAAATGAAGGAAAATATCCCCTCTGTTTTTTACGGAATAACCTGCAACCATTTCCATGGTTTCTGTCTTTTTTGGATGTATGGGTCGGAAGGGGCTATGGTACACATAAATTCAAATCCTTTCTGCCACATGCCTCGTCTATAAATCCAAATGCATTTTCCCATTAGTGAGTTTTAAACTGAAGAAAAAAATGGTGAATTAATTTAAGAAAATAAATTATGACACTGGAAACAAATGTAAACGCAGAACTTCTTTTTTTCATTTACCATGCCTGACTTAAAAGACTAAACTTCCCTCACGGCATCCATTAGATGAAAGGAAAGAAAAAATTCAAGGCATTCAAGGAAATTTTAGAGAAGTTTCCTTTATTACTTCCTGTTTTTCTCAGTTCTTTCAAGAATAGCCAATAAATTTCTGACTTCTCAAACTCCTTATTACATTTGAGATACACCAAATGTCTCCTTTCTTTACTCCACTTCTATGTGCATGAAAAAGGCAAAGCAGGTGATGTTCCACAATCAATCTCCTTCACTGCTTATGAAATATTTGAAACACAAATGGTAGTAAGACTACTATACCAACAAAAAACATTTACTCCACCACTAAGTGAAGAAATAAAATTTACAAAAGCATTGGATCTCTTGAAAATCTTTTCTCTCCACAAGTGGTAAATACTCTCCAGTGTCAGATGTATCTTTTTTTTTCATTTCTACATGCCTCACTTATTTTATGTATCTACATATATTTATGTTTATATATATACTTAAGTAACAAATTGTATTTTATCTTTCAAATTTTATTTACATGTAATATACTGTATTTATATAGCTTCATTTTTTCTTTTTTTCTTTTATCTGTGAGATTTATTCCGTTGCTATGCAGTTCATTCAGCATTGATGTAGTAGTGTATCTTATATCAATAACCCAAATTCCATTTGTTTTTCTGCTCATACTTGCTTATTGCCATGCCTTTTTTTGAAACATAATTGTTAACATGATAAACTGCAATGCAAATAAATAATCTATATGCATCACTGAACCTTCCTGGCATGTACATACGTAGGTTTCTTCCTGTGCTTCATCCCTGGGTATAAGACTTATTTCCAATCAGGTGGGTGAAGAGGAAAAACGTTACTTAGAGATCTTATTAAAAATAATTCCAGATAATCAGGCTCCATTCTAGACCTTCAGAATCAGAGTTTTCAGTCTGTGGTCCATGAAGTTATACAAAAATAAAATAAAAATGTACAGATGATGTTAATATACAGATATATTTGAAAGCATTGTATTAAAAGTCAAGAATGCTAGTGGTTCCTGCACCCCAGTTCCAATGGGGGTGGATGAGGGAGCTCCCTACCAACAAAAAATTCTCCAATACCAGCTGGGCATCCTACAATTCAACTCAATTCTGATACTATCTACCTGGACAGTTCTATGACACTGATTCCACCCCTACCTCCAGACACCAGTAGCAAGCCTAGCTTCTCATCTGTGCTTCTGTCAGACCACCTATAGATTGGAGGTTCCATCAACACCTTCCTTGGGTTCATTTAATTTAATAAAGCAGCTCACAGAACTCAGAGGAACATTTTACTTACCTGTGCCTCCGGTTTGTTATGAAAGTCTATTAACTCAGAAACAGCCAGCTGGAAGAGACACATAGGACAAGGTATGGGGATAGGGGTGTGGAGCTTCCATGCCCTCTCCAAACACTCCACCCTTCCCAATCTCCACATGTACACCAACCCAGAAGTTCTCCAAACCCACTCCTCTTGTGTTTTCGTGGAAGCTTCACTACCTAGGCGTGGATTGATTAAATTAGTTGCCATTGCTAATTAAACTCAAACTCCAGCCACTCGCCCCTCCCTGGAGGTTAGGGGCATGACTGAAAGTTCCAACCCTCTAATCATATGGTTTGGTCTCTGGGCAACAAAACCCCATTCTGAGGTGCTTTCCAAATGTCACTTTATTAACATAACATAACAGACATCTTTACTGCTCCCATCATTTAGGAAATTCCAAGAGTCTCAGGTATAGTAGACAGAAACCAAATATATATTTCTTATTATAATCACCTAATTCCCTTTAAACAATTTTCTTCCACATCTCATTTTATTATACTATCATTTCAGGATAATATTTTTATCTTTGTTAGAGTTTTGTCTTCTTTAATGGATAAAAGGCACATTACATTTTGAGATAAACATCCTGTTCTCCTTGCTTAGTTTCATAAGTCAAGTGAAGTTGCTTTATGACATTATAGTTAGACCATATTGCTTAAGATTCTAAATATATGAAATTAGAAAAGTAACTGATGCAAACTAAGTGATTATACAAATAATTATAAATAAATCTTATAAATAAACAATAAAACAACAAATAATAAAACTAATTATATGTGTGCATCTTTTTTATATGCTGAACTAAATTCTCCTATTTAATGTAAGTTTCCAGATCTATGAACTTTTGTGTTCTAAATGACAAAATAATGTCTAAAGCACACAAGTTGTTTCTTTATAGGATGGAATTTGAAATAATTTCTAAAGGGTTTTTTTCTTTTTTCTTAAGCTACCAAGGGTAAGAAATGTTTTCACTAGCTATTGTGACATAAAAACAGGATTCGCAGTATGTTATCATGGAAAAATACTAGAATAGAAATTGGGCACAAAACTGGAATAAACCCATGGAGTTTACGTAAAGTCTGTCTCTTCAATTCTCTTTTATGCTCTACTAATAATCTGAAATTACCTGTTGGATCAATAAAAAACAAATGTTGGATCAATTCTGTTTTTGTTTCTTGTGTTTTATTTTTTTATTGATTTGGGTCAGTACTGAAGACATTGTCTCATTATATATAGTTCCATTCAAGAGTGGAAAATATCATTTGGACAGAAAAACTCTCAAGATTTTTCTATTAGTGTATCTTTTAAGCCTGAATGCAGGGAACTGAGATTTGGAATTGGATAGGATAAAGTTAAAACTTTTTTTTCCCTAATGCAAGGTTATTCAGGAAGAGAACAATAAATATACAGGACCAAAGTTGGATAGGCACAGCCCAAATTAGCCTTTTGTAGTCTCTGTATTTCTCTGAAATTTTACATTGCATGAAAACTTCATAGATCAACCTTTTATCTCGGCTTGTGCTACATGTCATCAGAAGGGCCTTGTTGCTCTGTGTTATGATATTTGTATATGTATCCTGAAAGAAAGGGTCATGTGGATAACATAACATGTAGGTCAAAAAAAAGAAATGTTTCAACCCAATTTTATATCAGAAATAACTTTATGTTAGATTTTTATGACAACACATTGTGAGTAAATTTCAAGATGATTCATAATTTGTAATAAAGCACATTTACCCCACCCCTTCATTCCCTGACATGAATTTCAAGTAACGGTTTCTGTCAGAAATTGAGTGAGGCAGGAAGATACTATCTAGACAGTTTCTTGGATCAACCATAGGTGTTGGATTACATAGATTTTTTGGATTATGTCATCCCCCCCCCACCCCTGTTAGCCATATGGCCATAGGCCAGGTACTCAGAAAGTCATGAAACTCAATTTTCCAGTTGGTAAAACAAAGGTAAGAGAATCTTTTTGGAAGAAATAAAGCATAAATATCAAAATGCGGATTACAGTGGATGGCACATGGTGTTCTAGAATTAAACTTTTGCTATTACTATCTGTATGATGTCCATATGTAACACTCCTTTTCCACTTGCTTTTTTGGTGAGTGGCTTTATAATTTATCAGCTAAGAAAGTAATTTATGTTATGAAAATGTCAAGAGGAGCCTTGAAAAATATGAAATACCCAATGACAATTCAGCCAATGTCTGTTATAGTCTTTGGTCAATATTATTTTTACACCCAAGAGAATTATTAATTAAGTTACTACTATATTTGGAGTATGGTTTACAGTTTTCAGAGAAATCAAGTGCATCTCAAAGATGATTTTTGATAAAATATTATTTTTATTATCCTTCTTCTCTACCTCTTCATCAGCTAAAATAATTCTCTACTGCAGGACTGCACTTGAAAGATTCAAGCCAAGCATATTGGTACCTTGATCACCAAGGCAAAACCTGCATTTGCCTCAGGTTTGAGAATAGCACTGAAGAAAAGATAAGTAATCAAAGTAACTATATCCATTGATACAGTATCCTATATCAATTAAGAAACTAATCAATCGCTGTATTTGTAAAGCAAGTAACCATTTTGTTGTTTTTCATATAAAAGTGCTATGAAAGGGTAAGATACGGGGAAATTATTTCTACTTCTACTATAGATAAACCAATTTTATAAAGTATACCTGAATGATCAATATTATAATATGGGGTAGGATGAGTTATGGAACATGAAAGGAAAACATGCAAATCTAGGGCACACACACCACTATAAATATACCTCTGCTTTTAATACTTTCTGGACCTGTATTTCAGTATCAGCTTCAAGTTATATGGATTTATTTTCCTTTTGAAGGGTAAAACTGCTCTGATAGTCTGTGCTAAATGTCATTAATTTTAGGAATAAAAGTTATAGTACATTTTGTTTATGAAATATAATTGAACTATAAATTATATTTGTACAAAATACATGTATGCCATAACTTTTCACAGCCTAGTACTTGAATTGTAACACTAAGTCATTCTGAATTAGAACTAGCTAAGAACAGTTTCACACTCATAACTATATGACAAGAAAAATTATTTTCATTTAATGCATGAATTTACTTGTACTAACTGCTTTGGGAAGCTTAATTTAAAACTTTCATGAACAGTGGTTCATGTGTTGCTTAACTACACCTAGTAACAAGTAATTTGTAACATTTTTCATTGGTATGATGCTATTTTGTATCCTGTTCAAATATGCTCTAATTTTCACTGAAATATTATCTAAATAGCAATTACTTAGAACATCGGTATTCTGGGCATTGTTGTATCAATCTTAAATTTCTTGCCCACATATATAAAGAATAGATAGTAATACAGAGTGATACATATGTACTCAAAAACATTTTTTATCTTTTACCCTTAAAAAACTTCATGGAATTTTAGAGCTGGAAGGATACTTGGAGATCTCCTAATTCAAATGTTCTGTTTGTAAAAAGAGGAACATGGTGTCCCAAGACATTAACTCTTTGATCAGGTCAGAGAGCACACTGGCAAAGCTTGAATTTAACCAGGTGTTTTGATTGCTGGCTCAAATATCCTCTCACCTAACTTCATAGTTTCTCCTATGATAAGTGTAAGTAACATAGTTAAAGAATAAAAACAACAACAACAACACCTACACAAGCTTTTCAAGGGAATTAAGCGTGTTTATTCAGTTGTATTTACTTCAATATTAATTTTTTTAAAAGAGTACTTATTCAAACATCAGTTTAAATTGTCCAATTGTCCAATTGTCATTGGTCCAAAGAAGAAGGAACAGGCAAATGTTTCAGCTCTAGTTTGCTATTAATACCTCTTCATCAGTAGGAACAGAACTGGGGAATCCAACGTGCTCTCTCTACAACAAAGTGTATACAAGAGAGGTAGAGGAGCAGAAGTGAGGGAGAGGCCATTGCTTATCATCACTAGGTCCCCCTTTTCTCCACGTCAGGGTAGCAAATGGCAAGCAGAGAAGCCTTGCTTCCACAAAGAGAAATAAATTTGGGGATGAAAGTAGATCAAAATATAGAAAAAATGTCCTTATTTACCTCTCAATAGATTGGGAAGTCTTGGTTAAATGAACCCTATGACATTTGTTTTTCACAAGGTTGCAGTGTTTTTGCAGTGGTAGTTTTTACCCAATACGTTGGCTCTGTTCAGATTTTCACTATGCTCTTGTAAGTGAAGCACTGTGAAAACTGGAAAGATATATCGAGTATAAAAACTCCTTCTAAAATTTTTTAATGTTTATTTTTGAGGCAAGAGAGAAAAAGAGAGAGAGAGAGAGACAGAGAGAGAGAGAGACAGAGAGAGAGAGAGAGAGACAGAATCTGAGGCAGGCTCCATGTCCTGAGCTGTCACCACAGAGCCTGATGCAGGGCTCGAACCCAAGCCATGAGATGGTGACCTGAGCTGAAGTTGGATGCTTAACCGACTGAGCTACCCAGGTGACCCATAAAAAAATTATCTTTCTAACTAAACCTGAGAGAAAAATTATTGTCCTCAAATATTTTCCCTACTATCTGTTGTTGAACAAATATCAAGAAACATGTAACTTAAGTTGCTAGTAATACAACAGGAAACTGAAAGTCAATGGTATAATTGTCTGATAAAATCTGCACTAACTAAAAATACTGAAATTAATTTATACTAAATCATTATCTTCTTATGGCAGGCAGATGTTGGGGTTATGGTGTTAGTGAACTTTGGGTTCTTTTCATTCATAGATCAAGATCTGCTTTTTAATAAATTGAGAAGCTAAGGTCTAACCTTTCTGGCAGCAGGTTGCCTTTCTAATTATCTTAGTAATAGTTCTAAATTATTATTCAATGTAGGTCTGCATCCTGCTGTTACTGGGTCATGGTATTCCTCGGGATTCATACTTTTTTTCCAGTTTTAGTAAATGACTTGCCACCTGAAGATAATTCAAGTTCATTGTCTGAATTTTTAAAATAATATTGATATAGTTAGGAAGATAACAATACATTTGAAAGGGTCTGAAAAGGAACTGGGAAACAGAGCGGTTGATTCTTTTTTAAGATTCATTCTTGCTACTCTTGAAAAATTAACATTAGGATTTTCATATGACAATATATTATGTTTTTCTTTTTGATCTTATTTTCAGTCTAATATATACAATATTTGTACTGAATGAACTTTTATTTCTTATAATAATAAAGTCACATAAAATTGCCTCAGTAATAAGGCACCAAATTATAGAGGATTGCTCAGTGAAATATTCTTTAATGCCTCCTCTGACAGAGACTAGATTTTGATTTCCAGCATCACCTACCATCTCCAAGCCTGCTTATTAATCTTTAAATGGAAGTAAAAATACTTTAACTTCTTGATACATCAAAAGCCTTTAAGAAGTTACTCATTTTGGTCAATAATTCTAAATTTCTGACACTATATTAAGGAAACAATGCATGATTTAAAAACCATGTATTAACTATACTGAAATTAAAATAAAATAAAATAATAAAAAATAAAATATATAGGGGTGCCTGGGTGGCTCAGGTGATTGAGGTCTAACTATTGATTTCAGCTCAGGTCATGATCTCAAGGTTGTGGTATCAAGCCTTGTGTCATGCTCTGCACTGAGTGTGAAGCCTGCTAAAGATTCTCTCTCCCTCTTCCCCTCCCCTGCTCACATGCACATGCACTGCTCTTTCTCTCAAAACACACACACACACACACACACAGACACACACATGCTGATTAGAGAAAATGTTAGACTAACAAAAAATGAAAAAATCTATTTTTCTATGAATATGAAAACTGTTTTATAAATAATGCTACTATTGCATAACAGAATACTATGAAGTCATAAAAATCATAATTTTTAGTATTTAATAAGATGAGAAACACCATATCATAATAACCAAAAGTTAAAACTTCTAAAATAAACTAAAATTATAACACTAATATATATTTTACCCATATACCTGGTGAGTATCATATGTTTAACATTAATTTTAATAGGCCCTCTCTTTAATCTTTTGGATTTTGTACCCAAAAGAATGACTATTAAAATTAATGGTATAAAACTAATACTTATGTTTAATATATTAATCATAAAATATATATGATATAAAGTCAATAAATAAAAATTATGTATCTTAATAATTAGATATAATTTTTTAAATAATAAATTTTAAAATCTTACCAAAAATATAGGAATACTTCAAACAAATGATGCTCAAATTTCTACTCTGAAAACAACTTAAAATATTGACAGAAATTAAAGAATATCAAAATAAATGGAAGGATACACCATATTCTTAGATTGGAAGATGCAATAGCATTAGGCATCAATTTTTTTTACAAATTGATGCATAGATTAAACATAAGAATAATCAAAATCAAAGGAATTTTCTGGGGGAAATGGAAATGCAAGTATCCAAGCTACTATTGGAAAATTTGGGGTACTTGTATTAAGTATCAGACTTTGGCTCAGGACATAATCTCCTGGTCCGTGAGTTTGAGCCTGCGTCCGGTTCTGTGCTGACAGCTCACAGCCTGAAGTCGACTTCGAATTCTATGTCTCCCTCTCTCTCTGCCCCTCCCCTGCTTGTGCTCTGTATGGATAAGTAAATCATTATAGAGACACCTGGGTGGCTCAGTGGGTTGAGAATCTGACTGTTGGTTTGGCTCAGGTCATGAGTTCAGGGTTCCTAGGATCGATCCCCACAATGGGCTCTGAGCTGGCAGTGCAGAGCCTGCTTGGGGTTCTCTCTCTCTCTCTCTCTCTCTCTCTCTCTCTCTGCCCCTCCTGTCTCTGTCAAAAATAAATTAACATTTAAATAAATAAATATTGATATATGTATACAATGGAATACTAATAATTAGAGTGGACTATACAGCTATATTCAAGAACATAAATGAGTTTGGAATGAAATAATAAGATGTAAAAGAGTACAAATGGCATGATTCAACTTATATAAAATTTAAAACCAGACAAAACTAACCCATGCTATCGAAGTCAGACAGTCTTTATATTTGGGCAGAAGACTGATTAGGAAGGTCATGACAATGACTTCTATTGTATTGTCAGTGTTTCTTGTCTCATCCTGAGTGATGGTTATATAGATATTTTCATGTTGTGAAACCCAAAGTGCTCTATATTTCCAATATGTGCATTTTATCTATGTAATTATACATCAATAAAAAGTTTATCTTTAAAATGATAATGAAATATGCCTATCTTACAGTTTTATTAGGTGGGCCAGATGAAGCCATGTATGAGAAAGCACTCGGTGGTCTGCAAAGCTCCGGAAACATTACTACTGATGCATAGGAAACAGTGATTGCTCGTCTATGAGTGTATAGGGTCATCAGATGAATTCTGACCCAATAAAATATCACCTTGCATACCCCTGACCTCTTTTCAAATTTTCTTTCTTGGCTGTGTTTAGAGAACAGCTTGATTCCCACTGAAATTCTGTTCCCAGCATTGTGAATGCCAAGAAAACCATTTTAATACATTGTCCCCAGATTCACTTTCAGAAGAAAATAACTCTGCTTTCCCAATATAAAATTTCAGGAAGAAAAACAGGTTAGGTACTGTACTGATTTTTAGGATCACTACTTACTCCTGGTCCTTCAAACTCTTAGGACAAATTAAATTCTAAGATAAGTAATTACAGAAAAATTGTCTGGAAATATTCTTTCTTCTTTTTTTTTCAATTGAGACACAACTGACATACAACATTATATAGTTTCAGGTGAACAAATAATAATTTAACATTTGTACATCTTGCAAAATGATCATCACAATAAGTCTAGTGAGTATCCATCATCACACCTAGTTATAATTTTTTTCTTGTATTAAGAACTTTTAAGATTTATACTTAGCAACCTTCAAACATGCAACACAGTATTATTACCTATAATAATATTACAAGCTAAAAATTATATCGCCTTGACTTAATTTTTTATAACTGAAAGTTTATGCCTTTTTTCTCCATTCAGCCATTTTCACTCTCCCATCTCCTGTTGTTAGCAACCACCAATCCATTCTACCTATGAGCTTGTTTTGTATATTTGCTTGTTTTTTAAATTCCACATGTAAGTGAGATAATACAATACATGTCTTTCTCTGTCTGACTTAGTTCACTTAGCATAATGCTCTTAGGGTCCATTTATGCTGTCGCAAATAATAAGACTTCATTCCTTTTTATGGCTAAGTAATACTTACGTGTGTGTGTGTGTGTGTGTGTGTGTAATTTCCATGCTTATCTGTCTTAAGCTTGTATCAAGGAAAAGAACATAAAGAATTGCAAGTGGGCAGCTATGGAGTGGTTTATATCCCTCTGGAACCCAGTCACATCAACTCACCCAAGTGAAAGGCAGGGCAGGCAGTGTAGTCTTGCCCTGTGCTCAGGAAGAAAAGAGAATTGGAATTGGAAAACACCTAGCGGGTTTATGCCTCAGTCACCTTTTTGTTTCACTAATCCTCCCTTACAGGTGATTATAGGTCTGTAGCGGCTCAGCTATGAAAAAGTTTATGTTGTCATAGGTAGGCACTATGTATTTAACTAAGTAAAATCATGTTCTAATTACATTGGTACGATGAGTGAGATGGGAAAAGAAAATGTGTGCATTAGAGTTTGGGGGAGTTAGGCACTAAGAGAGCTAATTTCTTATATTTTACACTTGAGGGTCTGTAACAAATATTAAAATAAAAACATTCAAAAATATTTGTATGAATGTGTCACTTAGACTAAGAGTGAAAGCCAGGAGGAACAGTTAGAAAGAGTTAAAAGTTATTGTCTTGATGTAGTATGAATCATGGTTAGGGAAGGATGAGTCAGTCAGTATCTTGCTGGTGTACACCGTACATGAAACTGGGAGACACATGGTGATAAATATATAAGTTCTTGTGACTATAACAGAGAGGAAATAAAGGAAGTAGAGTGTGAGATGTGTTCAGATACACAACAAAGACAGAGAGCATATGGGGACATTTTTGTCTTTAGAGGATGCCCTACTCATGCAAGATGGAGAACTATCTGGGCATGGTAATGGCTTTATCTCTTCATGTAGCATGATTACACAGACTAAATTTAAAAAAAAAGGCTCAGATTCCAAGTTGTGTCAATTGCTAGGCCTATTGAAATTTTATATTGGAATGCTATGATGATTACTGTGCTGCTGACTTTTGTGAATTGTTTTAGGCTCTAACGTTTGTAGCTGCCCTTACTGTGTTTCTTAACCGTGGCTGCTTTTCATTGACTTCACCAGTGGGGAAAATAGAGAAAGTAAACATTTTCTAAGTTTACTGTTTTTATAATTAAGGGGAAAACATTCATTACATGAATACTTACTTGGAGGAATTTCAAGTGTGTTTAATATAGCCTTCAAGAGTTAGGAAAATATTGAAAATGATTTTTTAAAAAATAAAATGTGGTACTTGGAGAAACCAAATAATCTTTCTTGCCATGGCCATAGTTCTCAACTCAGTTGATTCTTAGACTTTTTGACTGAATTCAGATATTGGAACTACAGAGAGTCAGATAATTAAAAGACACATGAGATACCATAGAGCATACAAACATAAAGATTTAATAAAGACAAAGAATACAGCTGTGACTGGGTGGCTCATTTGGTTAAGTATCTGACTTTGGCTCAGGTCATGATCTCACAGTTTGTGAGTTCAAGCTCTGCTTTGGGCTCTATGCTTACCACTCAAAGCCTGGAGCCTGCTTCGGATTCTGTGTCTCCCTCTTTCTCTGCTCCCCGACCCCAACTTATGCTCTGTTTCTCTCTCCTTCAAAAAAAATTCTTTTAAAGAAAAGGAATACAATACACCAAGAGAAAGAGTGCATCAAGAAGGTCCAAGGTGTCCAAGTATACCTTCCAGAGTCCTTGCTCAGTCACACAGAATAAGTTTCATCTCTATGCCACAAATCACCAAGAAAAATGCAAGAGGTCTCAGTCTCCAGGGAAACCAAACCATGTGTTTACTGAGTGGTCATTGATGTCACACTAAACACTAAGCCAGATGAAGCTACAGGACCACATAATTAGGTTTAGATCATCACCTTATACATTTACAATAAACAATTTAGACAGTTTGATACAGAACACCCTTTGGGGAGTTTTAGTCTTAACACATTACAAATCATTAGCTAAAATATTTCAATGCAATCTTGTCTAAGAGTCAATGCTTTGGTTTTATACACCTCTAAGGATAAGCATAGAATCACCACAAATGATCAGTAAGTTGAATCTATACCTATGCAGTCATAAATTAGTCCTAAGCTACTTTTAAAGGAAGAAGACCATCCTGAAGGTATAATAAGAAACCATTCTTTTAGATTTGTGGTATTTCCATACACGACACTGAACCTTCATTTTAACAGTTTTTGTGTATTCTTATTTTTGTTTTTGCTGCTGCTATTTTTGGATTGCTTTTAAAATTTCCTCTGTGAATTTAGAACATTACAGTACTAAACCAAGAGAAGAAATAAAAGTTACAAAATGTAGTCACAGATGGACATTAAGAAGGAAAGAAGGTCATATAAACACATTAAAAAGGTTTCCTTTATCTTGAAGAATATAATTTATTCTATGTCATTTTTAAATATAATTTTATATATTTAAAAATATGACCCAGAGAACTATTTATGAAATAGTTTGAGAACAAAACAATAGTCAGTCTTCCTAGAAAAATACAGTAACAGCTCTAATAATATAATCCAACAGAAAAAAGGAAGTTTTTTTCTTTCAAATTTTGGTTTAATTATACAATAGTTTTCTGTTACAGTTACACTGTAGTTATGTTCTAAAGACAATTCTGTATCATCTGAAATACTGATTTTATTGGGGCATTCTAAAAAGATGCATGATGTGTCACCTAATTCAAAGCTAATAATACTAGACCTTTGGTCTGTAATCTAATGACTTACAAGAGTATTCCAATCCCTTGAATGGTAAAACAAGTGCTAGCATTTCCTTTTTATGAAAAATACATAAGTGATAGCTCTTTCATCTGATCAGCAGAGAGACAACCACTAAAATGTTTGAAGTAACTGTATAAATTTTCCATTACTACTGTAACAAGCTACAACAAAGTTGGCTGAAAACAACATAAATTTATTATCTTATAATTCTGCAAGTCAGGAGTCTGACATGAAGTCCACTGGGATAAAATTAAGGTATCTACAAGGTTATGTTCCCTTCTGGATTCTCAAGAAAAAATCTGTTTCCTTGTGTTTTTCCAGCTTCAAGCGGCTGCCTGCATTCCTTTGCTCTTGGCCCCGACTTCTGTCTGCAAAGCCAGCAACTGTGGGCACAGTCCTCTTTACATCGTATCACTCTGACAGCCTCTTCTGCCTTCCTATTCCACTTGTAAGGATCCTTATGATTACATTGAACCTACCCCTAAAATCTCAAATAATTGCCCTTTTTTGAGGTTAAATGATTCACCACCTTAACCTCATCTGCAAGTTTAACTTCCCTTTTGCTATGTAATGCAACATATTCACAAGTTCCAGGGATTTGGAGGTGGATATTTTTGTGGGGTTATTATTTTGCCTTCTACAACAACCAATGTCATACCACCGTTTCCTTTTAATGTGTAAAAATTTATAAGCATTTACATTTTTCTTTTGTTTCTTTCATTACCATTTACTAATCTATACTGTACTACTTCAATACAATGCAACATGTACTTTTGCTAGTAAAGGATTACATTTTTGGGTATTTACAATTAAGCAGAAACTATTTCTAAGTGCTGAGGGATACAACAGTCAAAAAGAAATGCTAACTACAATGAAACTTATATTCTAATGAAAGAAACAAACAATAACATAAGTAAAACATATACTAAAGAAATTCTGAAAAGAATTTCACATGAATGTGGATCGTGTGGGTGGGGGGTAGAAGGGAAGATTCCACGGGTCTTTTATATTTACTTTTACAAGGCTATCTAGCCTATTGACGGTCTTATAGATCTCCCTTTGGCTGAAATGACAATCAGATACAATCACGCTGAATTGGGCACCTCATCATGCAGCAAAAGCAGGTGGAAAGCTGTATTTCTAAGCGAAGTGATTTGTGATAAAGCAGAAACCAGTCAGCCAGGCCAGCCTTTATACAGTGCCTAATCAATAAGCCCAGACATCACTGGCAATCAGTGGCACTCAAGGACTGTGGCTATCCAAAAATGAGACAGAGAGACCTTTGTGGCTCTAAAAGGCCTTTCCCATTTCTACTCCCTAGACTTCATCCTCTATACTGCATTGCTTTTCTTCCAAAGAAGTACAAAACTTCCACTCAGTATCCACTCTTCAACAATAGAGAGCCAGTGAGGTGACAGTTTAGTTTAAAACGTAATCCTGACAGGAAAAGAGGATTCAAAATGACCTTGAGGGTGTTGCTTTAAACAGCTAGAAGAAAATGAAAATAGATTCCATTTATTGGTTTAGGAAAGATTTAGAGAAGAGTAGATTTGGGGAACACTTCAGGAGTTCGTGTTGGCTTTGAGTTTCCTAGCTATCAGAGAAATGAAAGAGACATTATAATATATATGACTTAGGGCAGGTAAACAAAATTTCTTTCAGGGAAGTGAAATCTTTCTGTTAAAAGTGGCAACTTCTTTGCCACTGGGGATAGCCATGGGGAAGGGTTTTGCAGATGTCTGGTCTCTCTATGAATCTTTTCTCTTTAGTTTAGCATGTAGAGTGACTTTTTTTTATTATCTTTGGGGGGGAAATGAGGTATGCTTGGCTCCACTGTGCTTCCTTGGGTGACTGTGGGAGTAGCATTTGGAAATCTTTCCCTTTTTCAAGAAAAGCCAGACCCTGGATCATTTTATGTGAAATCTTCTAGTTTTAAATAGGATAGCTAATTAAAATTTTAAAAAATGTTCAAGCTAAACATAGAACTGTGTTCTGAATTAGGCCCATTCTCTGTCCACTTTTGTGACTTTCATCTTACACCTAAACTTAGATATCACAGTACAAATTACTGCTTACACAGCAGATGGTGTACTAAGCCAAACACATTTAGCTACCAATATCTCAGCAGTACTTTTACTCACTAGGTGAAAGACAATACTTGCAGCATTTTACAAAAATATTACTTATTTCAATTCAATAACGGGCCAATTAAATCGCTGCAGTTGCTATTTCTGTTAATGAAAAATAAATTGTAGGAAAACCATATTGAATCTCTAGAGACAGAAAACAGCATATCTGTTTATATACTATACTCAAATTATCCACCCAAATGAAGTGTAATAACTAGGGGTAGATGTTTATTTCCTCTGAAATTTATTTTTCATATTTATGTTCATGCTATGTTTCATTACATCAAAACGATGCAAAAATGCAGTGGCAGTATGTTTTATAAAAACACTTGCTTCATTCTCTTAAATTATTCCTTCTCAGTATATTATTGTCTAATAAAATTGAATTAATAAAAGAGAAACATCACTATAATCTCTGTATCCTAACAGCAATTTGTCAACTCTCATTATTAGTATAAAAATTAGCATGCAAATTATACCATATAAACTTGAAGAAAGAGTAAATGGCAAATAATTTTAATTGTTGATATGCTAATAAACATCCCATTATCATCCAATATTATGAATAGCTTTTACACATTAAGACAGATTTCTCACTTTAATTAAACTACACAAGCATTACGGTGTTGGTGGGTCTGCAAATGTGCTGATATTGATGAGTACGTATAGTAGACAAACCTAAGCAAAGCCTAGAAATGATGGTTTAAGCTGAGATTCTGAGGATTAGGCCATCTTGACTTGTGCTGGCAGTTTTACTTTGTCTTTTAATTTGTTCTGTTCTTAATTTAAAGTGCTTGAGGGGTGCCTGGGTGGCTCAGTTGGTTAAGCATCTGACTTTGGCTCAGGTCATGATTTCGTGGTTCGTGGGTTGGAGCTCTGCGCCTGGCTTTGTGCTGATAGCTAATGCAAAGCCTGGAGACTGTCTTTGGATGCTGTGTCTCTCTCTCTTTCTGTCCCTCCCCTGCTCGCATTGTCTGTCTGTCTGTCTGTCTCTCAAAAATAAATAAAACATAAAAAATGTAAAGAAAAAATAAGGTGCTGGAAATAACTTATGAAACACAAGGACAAACTAAAAATAGAAAAAAGTGGAAAGACTGAGAATTACGTACGACATATTGAATGATATAAAAAAAACAAAAATCGTTGTTTTTCTGTTTAATAAGAAAAATCCATGTTGATGTAGAGAAATCTTTTTCTCCAAAACTTTTATTTCCTAGCCTCTGATTAGCATTATTAATGGCACAGTCCCACTGCTTGGAGGGGTTTGTGGTCCCCATTAGTTAGAAGTTCTGATACAGATCAAGATTATGCAATCTGAAAATACTAAAATTGAACCTTAGTTTTAGAATGTAGAGTTTTATCAGGGGAAGCTTTAGATGGGCAGAGACTGAAGCAAGTGCTTTATTCTCTGTTTTTTTCTTATATCTTCTTGATAAAGGATGATAAAATTCTAAAACTAGGATCAAAATGTAAAATTCATAAAAATCAAAAAGTCTAATTTCTCAACATGAAGTTTATATTATGGCTTTCAGCCCTGGCTGAACCAATTATATAAGAATCTTTGGAGTGGGATTTGGGTCAATCTTTTTAAATCATCACCCAAGTGATTCTGCTCTGATGCCAGAAAAAAATAACCACTGATCTCGGTTAGATGTGGTAATAACGCTCTAGCATAGCTCAATAGATAGATTATTGTATCACTACATAAAAGTTTACAACCAAAGTACATATAAATGGTGGCTGCCTTGAACCTTGTGGGCAAGGCAGAAATTTCAAGGAATTAAGATCTTGACATAATTAACCAGCACACTAGAAAATTGTATGAATGCAAACACACACACACACACATATGTATGTATGCATTTAAGCTAAACATAGAACATATATATAAATACACACACTTTATAAGTATATGTACATATATATGTATGTGTGTGTGTGCGCGTGTGTGTGTGTATATAAACAAGAAAGAGATATTGGATGAAGAGTACAAGAGGTTTATTGGGAGAGGAAAAACCTCAGAAAAATACAAGTGAGAGGGAGTAGGAATAGGTAAGGAAAGTCTTCAGACCATGTTGTAGATCCAGATTCTAAAAGAACGGGGAGGAAAGGAGGATTTGGTTGGGGGGCATCTCTATGCAGCCCTGACTAAATCTGGGCCAGCCTAGTTGGGAGCAGTAAGGATTGTCAGTTGGAGAGATGTCCTGCATTAGGTTCATTGAGCCTGGTCTATTTACCACTATCAAGCTCAGTTATTGGCTGTGGACTGGCCAGAAACACACCTTAGTGCCATTAGGAAGCAGAAGTGCATCCTAAAGGTTCTATGAGCTGGAAAGTAGTAATTACTACACTCCTTACAGCTGGATGGCAAGTTCTCTTGAGAGAGGAGATCAAAGTGTTGTGTCTCTGATTACCACAAAATGTATATAGCACATTATTAATTTTTTAACTTCTTTCAATTAGCATCCTCAACTCATAAACCAGTGGTGAGCAGTTACCTCCTGGCAAAGACAGTTAGGCACCAAATCCAGAGGAAGGATTATGTGATTTCCATATATTTCTGCAACTTAATATTTGCCCATAACCCTGTCCCGTGGTTAATCATAAGGACTTTTCTGTTGATGGCTATTTTAATATAAACTTCATAAATGACTCAATCTTATAATAACCTGAGAGAGACCCTGGAAGGTAACTCCAGGTAGAACTGATGGGAAAACCTACCATTTTAATGATCATAAAAACTCTCTGTACTCATTAAGTCCTCAGATATGCAGCCAATCCAGGGAATGTTGTTGTGCAGTTAAAAAAACTCAATATTTAGATGAATATATTATCCTTTCAACTATTTTTTAATGTTTCCAGATTGTATTACATGTTCCTTGACTAAACAGTTTTAATGATTTTGATTTATCTTTTCTTTAGGAACATGTATTTTGACCAGATTCAATTATTGAACCATGCTATAGTTAGAGAGGAATCCAAACATTATGCTTAGTTTACTGGATTAACTTATATCCTGGCATATACACACAAACAAATTTCAAGCACTTTTTTTTTATTCTATTATTTAATTGGTATGCTGTGTAATAGACTGACCTCTTCAAATGGGTAGCAAATCTTCAAAAGGTTAAGCTGCAGTCTAACAAATCATATCACTGTCCTCACAAATCATATCTTTTATAAAATATCAGTGCCTTTTCACTTTTAAATGACACCCAAAAGATTATTTAACACAACCATCCACTTTAGTCCCCAAGGTATATTCAATCATCTATTTTAATCACATCAAGTTCTTAAGAAAGCATCACCTTTTGTGAAATTCGGGATTGATTTTTTTCCCAACACGAAAAGTTCTTGACTTGCTGTTATTTTGCCTTACTCTAACAATCAGATACAAGTTACTATGAGCAACATGAAACACTGTACAAGACAGTGTCTAGTACTCTGTCACTTTATTTATTTTTTTTTCACACATGCAAAAGCAAAGGGCATTTATTATTACAGGCTTAAGATCGCTGGGCTTAAGCTCGGGCTCACAGACTTCACCAGCGCAGTGGATCCGTGCTGAGAGCCCTGAACAAGGGCTGAGCAGGGGTTTTATGGGGTCTGGGAAGGGGGAGTTACAGGAAATTGAGACACAGGTACAGTGATCCAATCATTATCTCATAACAGCATTGGCAACAACTTTAACCATACATTTTGTTTAGAGCGTTTGTTACTTTTGGCAGAACCCAATCACAATATTTAGTGTTTCTTTGAAAATAACCAATTACAGGGTGGGCCAAGGACCCCCACGTGGGGTGAGTAAGTGGTTTAGCTGGCCTTTCCTGATTGGGTGTTACAAGGGTGCTCTCTCCTGCCTTGCGCAATGTGTAACTAACCGCCTGATAATTTGGGGGAAACTGAAACTTAGTCATTCTAGTTCGGAGGGGAAACTTAAAGCCCGTCAAGGAGTCAGTTTGGTTCAGACCCGCATCCTTTCATTCCCCACTCTGTCTTGTAACTGACCCAATCCTGAGGCAGTCAATTTACCATTGTCTTGGTTTAAGGCTTGATAATGAGCTCTTAAGACCATTAATTGAATAGCATTTACATGCTTTTTGACAAACTATTATGATCTTATTAATGATACAAGAGCCAAATGTTAAAAGTATACCAAGGAAAGTAGCCAATCTGAAAAGCATTATTATGTTCAGTATGCAAATAAATAATTTTTAGGCAGAATTACCTTTCTGGAAGAATAAGAGAAAACATCATTCCATATACTTTTCTCCCAAATGAAGGCAATCAAATACATTTTAGAATTAATGTTTTAATCATAGCTAACCAATGATATAATGCTAAATTTTCCAAATGTATTGTTAGAATAAAAACTATACATATTTTAATATACAAAGAATGAAAAAGGCTATATCTTCTTGTTTAATAAAAATTAATTATATTCCTATGTGTTTTTTAAGTTAGAGAATAACTTCTGCTGACATTTTCTAGTAAAATATTACATTAGATCTTAATATAATTGTCAACAATAGAACAACACTAAAAGAAAAAAGGGGAAACATTTCAAGTTTTCAATTCATTACTTTGGATTAATATTTTAATATTTTTCTTTCATTCAACAAATACTTATTGAGTCACTCATTTATGACAGGCACTATTCTTTGATTTAAAATACTACATTGAACAAAACAAAGCCCTTGCATTCATGTAACTAACTTACTCTGGGGACCCAGTAAACAGACAATAAACAAACAAACAAAAAAATAAATATAATGAATAAGTCCAAACTGTGATAAGTACTACAAAGTAAAAATAAGGTAAAGTTCAAAGGACAAAACTAGAAGTGGAGATGGAATGTTATTTTTGACCAGTTTGGTAACACTATCTTTGCAATTGCCCTACTGATTTCAAATAGTATAAAAAATTAGTGAGAGAAGGAAGAGGAATAAGATACACTATTTTTCTCTGGTCCCAGGGGTTTCTTTTTTATTTCTTATTGTGGTATAAGAAAATTTCATTCATTTAGATCTTTTCTAATAATAATAATATAGGATTAAGAAAAATAAATGATTAAGATGTAGAATTTTTAAGTAATATTGGTCTATTGTATTTTAAGATAAAATACAGATATTCAGGTTTTAAAGAATTAATATATTTAAATCTTTTAGTAAATAATCATTATTACTATTTATTTCAATGCTAATTATTTCTTTATTTGATTTAAATATTGAATTATTACCAAATATAAATTCAGAATATTAACATTTGGGTAAAGACAAAATGGGGTTAATGTTTCAAGATCATTTTCTTTTCTCCTGTTTTATTTTCAAAAAGAAATATTTTAAGCAATTTTTATTCTTATTTATTTTTAGGTTATTTTTATTTTTTATTGAAAATTATGTATACTAATCAATTCACATACCACACTCATGGTGTTGGCTACTTTTCTGCATCTTACCTCATGTTCACAGCACCCACCCACACACTAAGCTTTCACATAGTACTGACTTCTAACAGCTTAGATTAGTTTTCCTGTTTTTATTCTTAATGTAAATAGAATCATAACATCTATACTCTCGGTGCCTGGCCTCTAGCAGTCACCATTATATTTGTGAAATTTACACGTATTGTATTTGTAAATTGCTCATTTTCCTTATTATGTGATTGTAACACATTTTATTTTTCCATATCAGAATAATGGATATTGAGGTAGTTTTCAGTTTGGACTATTTTAAAGAACAATAATATGAACAGTCAGCCACACATATTTCTGTTGGACATTCGCTGATTACAGAGTCTATATGTGCTCAGCCTTAGTACGTACTGTTAAAATGTTTTCTAAAGGCCTCTTACCAATTTATATTACCAGCAGCAGTTTATAAGTTTATCAACTGCTTTAGATCCTTGCATGTTTTTGACTGTTTTTTAATTTTCTTTTGTTTTCAGTTCAGCCATTCTAGGAATTATGTAGTGGCATCTAATCGTGGTTTTAATTTACATTTCCCTGATGACAAATGAAATTGAGCACTTCTTCAAGTGTGTACTGGCTATTTGGCTCACACTTTTTAAAAACCGTTCTTATTTTTTACCATTCTTTCTACTGAGTTGTCTTTTTCTTACCGATTGGTAGGAGACCTTCAAGTGTTCTAAGTATGAGTCATGTTTTGGGAAGATGCATGACAAGCATTTTCTCCCACTTGCATTGCCTTTTTACACTCCTAAGGATGTCTCGTTTAAATTATTCAGATAGCATGAACCATCATAGTAAAAATGAGTTATCTGGAGTTAATAAAAAAATTTAAACTTCTGATTTTATGAAGGACTGTTAAAAAATGAAAAAGCAGGCCACAGATGCAGGGGGCAATATTGCTCTATTTGCTGTATATTATCTGATAGAGATATAGTGCTCAGAATATATAATATCCTACAACTCAACAACAAAAAGACAAATAACAAAAAATTATAGTAGTTTTAAAAATACACTTCATAAAAGACATCTTAAAATGACATATAGCAGCATAACAACACACTCAACATCATTAATTATCAGAGAAACCCAAATTAATACCACAAGGAGATATCAAGATACACCCCTGAGAATGAATATCATTGAAAAGACTGATAATATCAAGTTGCTACCTGGATGAAGAGCTAGAAATTTCATATATTACTAATATAAATGCAAAGTGGTATAGGTGCTTGGGAAAGCAATTTGAAACTTCTTATTCACTTTGACGTACACTTATTGAATGGCCCATCAGTCTTACTCCTAGATGTTTCTTCGAAAGAAATGAAAAAGCATCTCCATACAAGGACACATCTGCAAATATTCATAGCAATTTAATTCACAGTTGCCAAAAAGAGGCACCAACCCACGCTTTTATTTTCCTTTGTTAAACAAACTGGATAAGTATCTAGGAGTAAAACCCCATAGGCTTCTGGTTCTTCCCTATATCTCAGGCATTTTCTTCCAGTGATTTTAATAAGAGTTTGGGTATTTTTAATTTAATTTTATTTTTTTTATTTAAAATTTAAGACAAAAATTAAGTAAACATAAGAATTTCCCAACTTGCAAAATGTTTTCACAAATGCCTTAATCTTATAAGTAATATGTTGCAAACTTTATTTAGGCTACTTAGATACAAGACATGAATTGTTCAGTCTGGGCATCAATATTGTTCTCTAAGGGGAAAAAAACCCAGCAGTTTTTAATTGCAATAAAATTATAGTATTTCCTATATTGTAAATATCTAAGACATTCTAAGGCAGACAGAGAGTTGTAAAATGTCTCAGTAGCTGGACAATAAAGAGAAAAATGAGCATCATCATGGACGTTAATGTGCACAGAAAACTAAATGTTCAATAAAATTTATTATTTATGTCTACATTTTCACTTTCCTTATTTATGCAGGCAATATATTTCAAGTAATTTTTGTGCCTTTGGAGATGAAAGTATAAAAAGGCATGATGAGGAAAGAGCCATATAGTATATCAAGATACTTTTGGTGGGTTGTCAACAGCAGGGAGATTAAAATAATCTCAACATTTTCTTGATTTCTTAGGACTTAATAAGTCAGGTTCCTGTTAGTTTAAGGACAAAATCTGAACCTAACAGACTCCATGACAGAGGTCCCCCTCTAAACTAGAAGGTCTAAGGGTCAGTCTCTCCAGAACTATTAGGCGGTTACACATACCCGAGGCAGGAGAGACCACCTTGTGATATCCAATCAGGAAAGGCCTGCTACTTCTCCCCACATTCCTAAAGGTGAGGCCTAAGATAGAAACTTTAGATAGGACCCTGTTACCTAATGTTAGAGTTAACCCAATAGTCACCGAATAGGACCCTGAACTCGCTCTGAAATTGGTTAATTTCAAAGACACCCTAAATGTTGTGATTGGGTCCCGCCAAAAGTAACGAACGCTCTAAACAAAATGTATGGTTAAAGCTGCTGCCAATATTGTTATATGGTAATGATTGGATCACTGTACCTGTGTCACAATTTCTTGTAACTCCCCCTTCCCAAACCCCATAAAAACCCTACTCAGCCCTTGCTCGGGGCTCTCAGCACGGATCCACTGTGTTAGTGAAGTCTGTGAGCCCGAACTTAGGCCCGGCGAGCTTAAGCCATAATGATAAATGCCCTTTGCTTTTACATGCGTGACTCGGTCTCCCTGGCAGGTTCTGGTTTTGGGGATGATATTGAAAACTTGGGCATTACATCAGGAAATGTTGCTGAGAACCAGTAATCCCAGCTGACTGAGGGATTTGAGGAAAAATCAACCTCTCTTTGAGATACAAAGTTGAGTATGTATGTAAAAATAAATCTGTCTCTATCTTTTAAAAAACGTTGCTCCTTAAATAATATAATTATAAACTTATGCTCCTAGGAGAGCCCTGAAAGGCTGACTAACACTAACTTTCATTTGAAGAATGAGAAAGCTGAGATAACAGTAATGTGGCTTGTCTATAGTTCTAAAACCTATTTTATCAGAATAGAGATTAGAAACTGCTTCTAAACAGAATTAAGGCCCAAATCTTTTGTCAACATTTCTACATAGCAATTTATTTTCATCTGATTAGATCGATTGGAGCTCCTTTGTCGATGAATATTTTTAAAAAATAACAAGAATCTAAAGGAGTTGATTTAGCTTTAAATATCCAAATAGTTTAATTTATTCTTTTTCATAGGCAGTTCCTATAGCCTGTGAGGTTGAATTTAAACAAACCAAAAACTTGAACTTTTAAAAAATTTATTTTCAATATTTGTTTTATGGAGAAAGACTAATTTGACTTCAAAAGTTCAATTGTTTGAAAGTAGAACAAGTTTGACTCGTCTGCTTTTATTTGTAGGGATTCCTGATCTAAATGGCCACATTCTACAAATGATGTCTGGAATCTGGCTCAGATGCTTAGTTCAGCCTGTTTTCGTAGCTACATATTTTCCTCTATTTCCCTGCTGACCATGCCACCCCTGAAAATGCCTTCCTATAGAGACAAAACCTCTCCATTTCTCTCTACCCCCGCTAAGCACCACTGGGTCCTTCCATTTCAGGCAAATTCCAAGGTACGCCTGATTCTTATCTCAGATCTCCTGCCTTTCTAGTCTCTGTGCTCCAGCTGCTGATGGAGATGAGGGTTCTACCAGTGTCTGCAAAGGGAGAAAAGAATTCTAGGCTAAACCACTCTTCACCATTTCTCTCTGAGAACAACAGCTATTGTCAGCATTTGGAGCTGCCACCAATATAAGCATGCCATTCCACTCACAGAGAAGGACTGGCCTGCATGACATTCCCTGCTGCTGCTGTCACCGACAGTCTTAAAGTAGGAAATCGTATGCGTTCTGACTTCACAGCAAGCCCTGCAAGGATATCCCCAGCAAAAGTGCATCAGGCAGCAGAATGACAGCAGTGGTTCACTTTCCACTCCCTCAAGACATACTCCTTTGTGCAGGTGTGTGGTCCCAGGGATGCCCACCTCTTGTAACATGTTATCAGGACTTACTATGTTTGTTTCCTGGCCTCTAAGAATTGACAGTGGAAATCAATGTCAGATTTTTTTTTTCTTGGAAGATAAGCTTTGGGAGAAGTAGTAGAAATAAAATGAGGGATAAGTAATTTAGGTTAAGCATATTTAACCACTCATGATAAACTTAGTCAATATTGATTGAGGCATAATTGCCCAATTAATTCAAATAATTATCCCTCCATACTCTGCACAAGAAAATTTACATTTATAGACAACTTAGAAAGAGCACTGGAGTTGGAATGAAATCAGATTTACCACAATTTTACTCCCTAGCCTATGGACTGTATTAACACCCAAAGATAATAGCTGTCCTTGTAATGACAATAACTTTGACCACTACCTTATGATTAGCAATGACTAGCTAAAGTTCAATTACAATTTTTGATGTTGGGAGCCATTCTGAACTCATAAGTTGAGAATTTTCCCTGTGAGGTTAAGGCAGGTTTGCACAGCCTCCTGCTGTGAAATGATGACCAATATCCACCCCTACTCAATTATTTTTGCTCAAGCATTGACCTCCAAGGAACCTTATTGATTGGTATCTGAGTGACTTGTCCCCTTATTCTGGCCCTAATATATGCTAATTTCACCTTCTGAAGGAACTTACTGTAGGAACTTCTTCTTTTGTGATTATGGGAGCAAATATTGCATTTCCTGAGAATCCTGTTTTTCCTATACTTCCTCCTAAACAGGCTATTGACTCCTGCTCACAAAAGAACTAGCTTTTGCCTTTGCTATGCTAAAAACATTGTCTTGTATGTGAATGCTAAAGATCCCTTCCTTCCCCATATGATAAACATCTAGTCACCTCCATCAATCACTATTGATAAAGATTATGCATGAGTCTTCCACCAATCCATGTTCTGGGTAATTTTTACATACCAAAGAAGTTTATCATCAGAAATCATTGTCTAAGGCAAATGCCAATTCTGTGCTATTCCTCATACAGTTAGCCATAAATAAAACAGTGTTAGTCAGTGCAGAGATGCCTGCCTGGTGATCAGAAAGAATATTGTGGCTCTCTCATCCCTCCCTTTTCCGACACCATCCACCCTTCAGGGAGCCCTGGATCTGCTGTAGCTGGACTCTGGCATTTTGAAGTATTTTATTTTATTTATTTTTATCTATGTAGAAAGAGTTAGCATAGCTCCTGTGGTTACATAGATGTCTTGCATGATCCACCGAAGAAAGTTCACTTAGTAATTTAAAGAAGGCTATATTCTTCCAGCACTGATGGCAACACTAGGCACATATTGACGTTGTATTTCCTAATCAAATCATCCAGGTCTGAGCAGATGCATCAAGAGCAAGGACCCTTGCTGAATTTTCTCAGATGGGTGCAATACAAATGCTGGTTATAGATCATATATGGATATAGATATAGATATAAATATAGTAGTTAGGCCAACAGACAAACAGCATTACTAAAAAGACTTGTAATCCATTTATTTCCCTAGGTATTCTAAACTCTATCATAGATCTAGTGGAGAAACAAACAAGGAAACAGAGCTCTGGGTAATCAAACAAAATTGTTTTCTAGAAAATTGCTTTTATGTTCTAGTCTTTGGCATTAAGATATTTACTATATCAAGAAACAATATGAATAAAAACCCTGTGGGGGCTCCTGGGTGGCTCAGTTGGTTGAGTGTCCACTCTGATGCCAGGGTTGAAATCAAGCCCCATGTCACACTTCCTGCTGAGCATGGAGAGTGCTTAAGATTGTCTAATGTTTATGTCTCTGTCTCTGCCTCTCTCCCTCTGCCCCTCAATAAAATAAAATAAAATAAATTTATTATATCTTTTATAAAAATGTTCATCTCCACATTAGAAATGTGAAAATGAGTCTTTTTTTCTAAGGGCACAGAAGAATTCTAGCCATATTTTTAAAAATTGTTTTTTTTATCTTATCATCTTTATAAACCTAACAACTGTCCATGGTCTCATTGCTCAATGAGAATATCTGTACCAAATTTGTGACTATTTATAGTAAGTACATAATTTTTTAAAAACTAGCCTCATTCTTCATTTAATTTTATATTGTCAGTCTTGGTTATTTTTCTTGTGTTTTTTCCCTAGATTTTTTCATATTTAAGCTATATGGTTGCATTTGTGAATCCTGAAAAAATGTCTGAAATACTTTCTAAATCAAGTTGGGGCATAAATAAGGAAATAGATATACAACTCTGCAGCTGATGCTCTGTGAGCAATTTTATCTCTCTAATAATAGTTCTTTATATATAAAATTGGAATACTAACTACCACATATACTGTGTTGAAAATTAAAGTGGGATAACATTTTCATTACCAAGTGCAGTGCCTGGTATGTAGCAAATGCTTAATAAAAGTTAATTATATCTCAATTTATATTTAGTCCTGAGTACAACATTTCAAGAGATTCACTGACAGATTTGAGTGTAACCAAAAGAGAGCTATGAGTGATACTGTTTTCATGGGGAAAATGAAACAGCAATATTATAACAAGCTCTCTTGTTCTTTGAAATAAAACAAAACTCTAAAATGTGCTGTGTGTGTGTGTGCATGAGCGTGCACACGTGCACATGAGATGATATTATAAAAGAATCCAATTCAAATTGTCAACAATTATGAATTTGAGAGGTTGAGATTAGAAGCTAGAAAATTTTCATTTTTATAAACATGTTTTTAAATGGAAAAGAAATAAAGTGTATAACGACTGTTGGAAATTTTACATTTTTCTATTTTCTTTTTTTTCTTAAATTAATGGATTAATCACTGAAGAAAGAACATAGAAAGATGAAGGGTCTAGAAATAATATTTTATAGTAAGAGAAAACCCTAAAGATGTTTAGTCTTAAGCAGAGAAAAAAGGAGGAATTATGGTTGCCTTTGAATATTTGAAGGAGTCTCAAGTAAGGAATAGATTAGATTCATTCTATAGTATTCCAAAGGACACAAAACAGAAGTTAAAGAAAATATTGACCTAATCAGGGTAGAGTAAATTTTGAATGAACTGCCATTCAATGTTAGCTTTAAGAAGAGTTCAGAAGTTCACCTCTCAGGGATGTTATATGCTGGTGAAAGTTACTAAGGTATATCTAAGTAGACTCTGAAGTAGCATACTCCCTGCTATTTTCTTTATGTATTAAATAATATCTATCTGCTTTGGCATGCTAAATTTGCTAATGAGCCAACAAGCATTTATTAAGTAAACAGTACATTCAAAGTAATATACTACACATTAAGTGAACAAGTAAATAAGATACATCCAATTCCTTAAAAAGAGCTCATGGTATTAGAAAGAAATACAAAATGAGAAATTTTAATAATATGATAATATTTAGAAATACATACAAGGCATTATGGAAATATAAAGTGACAAACTCATTATTAAATGTTGATTTCCTATGAAGTATTGATAATATTTGTTTTGAAATGTCATTAGTTGATTTTAAAACATAAGCCAGTATATAAGTAACATTTGCAGATATTATCTGGATACAGTTACACTTCTAAACTATTATGTAGATAAGAGTAGATTGCTAGATTTCTATGGTGTCCAAAAGTATTCAAATAAACCCATTATAAATGTAGAAATGCTTAATAATAAAAAAATTAAAGACTTTTCAATGAGGTGATAGACTTGACTATAGCGTAATTGCAAAAGAGACAATGATGCTATTCTAATTTTAAAAGATATAAATTACATAAGTGATTTCAACAGTAGGGGAGTTATTTGGAGATATTACAAAGCTCATGAATTTCAAAACTGTATATTAAGAACAAAAGACTTATAGCATAGCTAGAAGCAAATGAAAACCCAGGTTATGCCAAAAGATGTCAATGTTGTGGCTCACTCTTACCTCTAGGGATTGTTCATTTAAACTCTCTTTCTCCATTACATTCTGAGGAGGAAACGTACTTGTGGATCAAGTCTAAGGACATAGGTGACAGAGGTGATAGTGCTGTGAATATTTTGAGATGATATTTTTGAAAAGGCTGAAAACTCTTGCATCTGCCTATTGTGATGTCAGATGTTGCCCATTGGATTCCCCTTCCTGTTCGTTTTCTTTTTGGTTTGCTTTCTTCTTTTTTCCCAAGTAGCTAGTAAAGTAAGAGGTATCTGTTCTAAATTTAGGGTAAGTGAGGCCAATTTGTGTTAACAGGTCATACTATATAGAGTTCTGCAAGGAATCTGGGCTTATTTACCTGTTTGTTACCAGTGTGTTTTCCATAACCATTGCCTGTTATGATTTACTTAAATTTCATTCATTCACAATGTGCCAGAAAACAGAATTAATTTTATTTATTTTTTAAGTTTGTTTGTGTATTTATTGTAAGTAATGAGGTTTTTGTTTTTTGTTTTTAATATAATTTATTGTCAAATTCATTACCATACAGCGTATACAGAGTGCTCTTGGTTTTGGGAGTAGATTCCATTATTTATCACTTACATACAACACTCAATGCTCATCCCAACAAGGGCCCTCCTCAATGCTCATTACACATTTTCCCCTCTCCCCTGCACCGTCATCAACCCTCAGTTTGTTCTCTGTATTTAAAAGCCTCTTCTGGTTTATCTCCCTCTCTGTAACTATTTTTCCCCTCCCCCACGGTCTTCTGTTAAGTTTCTCAATTTCCACATATAAGTGAAAACATACGATGTTGGAAGCCAGTTGCTGAACTCACTAAGTTGAGAAAAATAAACTGTGAGGTAAGGCAGGTTTGCAAAGTAGCAGCCTCCCACCATCAGATGACGACTGATGTCTACCCCCCACTTAATTATTTTTGTTTGAGCACCGACCCCCAAGGCGCCTTGTTAACTGGTATCAGGAGTGACTTATCTCCTTATTCTGGCCCTGAAATGCTGACTGTACCTTGTGAAGGAACCTATAGGAATTTCTTCTTTTGCGTTTATGGGACCAAATATTACATATCCTGAGAAACCTGGTTTTCTTCCCCTCAAGAAAATAGACCATTGACCCCTGCTCACAAAGGACTAACTTTTGCCTTTTCTATGCTAAAAACATTGCCTTGTATTTGAATGCTAAAGATCCCTTCCTTCCCCATGTGATAAGCATCTAAGTCACCTCCATCAATCACTATTGATGAAGATTATGCAATCCCCAATCCATGTTCTGGAAAATTTTTACATACCAAAGAATTTGTCATCAGAAATCATTGTCTAAGGCAAATGCCACTTCTGTGCTGGCCCCATACATGGTTTTTCAATAAATAAAGCTGACTCACCAGTCAGTGGAGAGATGACTGCCTGGTGATCAGAAAGAAATTGAGGCTCTCTCATTCCCTTTCAGTGACATTGTCCATCCTTCAGGGAGCCCTGGACCTGCTGGAGCAGGACTCCAGCAATATGATATCTGTCTCTCTCTGACTGACTTATTTCACTTAGCATAATACCCTCCAGTTCCATCCACATTGCTGCACATCCACATTCTTTCTCATTGCCAAGTAATATTCCACTGTATATATAAACCACATTTTCTTTACCCATTCATCAGTTGATGGACATTTTGGCTCTTTCCATGATTTGGCTATTGTTGAAAGTACTGCTATAAACATCGTAGGGTAGTTTTATTTTTTAATTTTATAAGGAACCTCCACACTGTTTTCCCGAGCAGCTGCACCAGTTTGCATTCCCACCAAGAGTGCTAGAGGGTTCCTCTTTCTCCACATCCTTACCAGCATCTGTTGTTTCCTGAGTTGTTAATTTTAGCCACTTTGACTGGTGTGAGGTGGTATCTCAGTATGGTTTTGATTTGTTTTTCCCTGATGATGAGTGATGTTGAGCATCTTTTCATGTCTGTTGGCCATGTGGATGTCTTCTTTGAAGAAGTGTCTATTCATGTCTTCTGCCCATTCCTTCACTGGATTGTTTGTTTTATGGGTGTTGAGTTTGGTAAGTTCTTTATAGATTTTGGATACTAACTCTTTATCTGATAGGTCATTTGCAAATGTCTTCTCACATTCTGTTCATTGCTTTTTTAGTTTTGTTGTTTCTTTTACAGTGCAGAGCTGTTTATCTTGACAAAGTCCCAAGGTAAAAATTTTTACTTTTAATTTCCTTGCCTTTGGAAACATGTCAAGCAAGAAATTGCTGCAGCTGAGGTCAAAGTCGCCTGTTTTCTCCTTTAGGGTTCTATTTATTTTGAGAGAGAGAGAATAAATAGGGGAGGGGCAGAGTGAGAGGGGACAGAGGATCCAAAGCGAGCTCTTTGTTGACAGAGAGAGCTACATGTGGGGCTCAACCCCACAAACTGTGAGACCACGACCACAAGCCAAAGTTGAATGCTTAACCAACTGAGCTACTCAGGTGCCCAATTTTGTTTTATTTTTAATAGAACTAAAAATAGCAGGTAAAATACAACTACTGTATTGGCTTCATTTCTTCCAGTTACTATACTGTCAATTCTACCAATTGAATAGCTATTTCAGACTGTCAAAGAAAAGAAAAAAAGTATTGACCCAAAATAAGGTCAATACCATATTAACATAGATGTTACATATGTTTGACACCATTTGGTTCTCTGCATTTGCATTTCCCCTCATATTTCATTTCAGTACATCCTAATACACCACAGATAGAACAAGAATGGATCACCAAGAATTGCATTAGCACAGCTGTATTTTAGACATCTGCCAATTGGGCAAGTTTAGTAACAAAGTCAAAGTCCTGAAACAATTGGAATTTCATGCAGATGAAATGTCAGATCAATAGGCTCATATAGCATAAAAAATGTTTGGAAATGGCAGGTGAAATTGAAGTGGTTCTTTGAATGTTCTGTCACTTTATATTTTTCCTTAACTAAAACCTTTCTGAAAAATCACTTCACCAATGTGCTCTTGAAAAGAAAAAAAATGCAAACATATGCATTTAAATTCATCATATTCTTAGGAAATTTTGATTAAAATATTTTTTGGCAAATATAAGGTTCTTTAATCCTGTATTGTTTTATTAATTTGGCTTTAATATATATTTTTATAGCTGTTATCACAAAAAGAAATGGAATTATGTGTACGATGCCCATAATCATGGAATTGTTCATTTCAATTAGTATTTCTTTTCCTAGGAGATGTTATTTACCATGGCCATATTGTTTTGTTTTATCTTCACTATGATACTTTTTACCAGTACATTGCAGTAGTCCAACTTTACCTGAATTTTATCCCCTTGCTTGCAAATTCTTAGGACAATAAAAAAAAGTTTCTGGAAGATCATTTACTTTTAGTCACAATTTATCACTATTGGGAAAATGTGTGCTTCCAAACTTTAATATAATATTTTATGATAATAATAGTTAAATGAATTTGCAATGGCTTAAGCCAAATAAAGGATAGACCAGAGATATACAGAGTCATCTTCAAAAGTTTTATGATCTTAGTTAAAAGATTCATAATGTTCCCATCACTTTGACTTAACAATTTGAATTTCTGCATTTTCTGCTGCAACAAGTCATCTTCTCTGTCACATCTCCAACTGCTTCTTATTCACTTTGTTATTCTTCTTTTCTCTTTCCTTTAGACTAAAAATTCAACTTGCTTTGTAAAACTTTTTTTTAATATCTTTTAAATGTTTATTTTTGAGAACAAGAGCGAGACAGCCTGAGCAGAGGAGGAGCAGAGACAGCCTGACACAATGCTCGAACCCACAAACTGTGAGATCATGACCTGAGCCAAAGTTAGATGCTTAACTGACTGAGCCACCCAGGCATCCCTGAAAACGTTTTAAATCAATGCTTAAATCTTTGATATATATACCTAAAATATGAGAAACATTGGGCTGTATGTTAAATCTTCACAAGTCATTGTCTTAGAAACTACCATCTCAGCCCACCAACTCCACTGGTATGTTTTATGTTACTGCTCAAACAGGGATTTCCATCTTTGTATGTTAGAGTCAGTTGATTTTTATAAATGCAGTGAGGTGTCAGGGTACCAACAGACATAGATGAGTCAAATGTTTACTGCTGTTCCTTTTTCCTTCTAAACAAAGCATCATTAAGCAACAGAGACATATTGACAGCACAGAGATTTTGTGTGTGGGTGCCAAACCAAAAAATGGCATCCCACGTCCCAAGCCAAATGCGGTGAGCATGACTGAGTATCTATTTCAAACACAAGATGGATTCTGACCTTTTCTTATAACCTTGCAGGTGTCTGAAGATGGACAGTGATGATATCCTATCACAAGGTTCCTTTCATTATTTGAAATTATCAAATAAAAACACATTTGGAAAAGAAACAATTTTTAACTTTTATATTTCCTAATTCTGAGTATCTCAATACATCTGACAAGAAGATATAGGCTAACTACAAGCAATTTAAGGATATCATACTTTGATCAAAAAGTGATAATCTCAAGTAGGAATATAGTCTTAACTCAGTTTAAATCTGACCCATTGGAAAAGAAAAGAACAAAATTATCTCTTTTAAATACAAGTACATATATGCAATAAACATTCTGGTGAACTATGCTAGTTTACAAAGAAAAGTGTATCAAGATTTTAAAAACTTGGGGCACCTGGGTGGCTCTGTCAGTTGAGCATCCGACTCTTGTTTTGGCCCAGATCATGATCTCACCATTCATGAGATTAAGACCCATGTCAGACTCTGTGCGTACAGCATGGAGCCTGCTTGACATTCTTTGCCCCGTTCCTGCTCGCTCTCTCTCAAAATAAATAAATAAACTTAAGAAAAATATTTGAAAACCTTAGGCTTTGTTATCAGAGGCCCTGGTTTTAAATCCTAGTCAACTGTTAGGAATGTAACAGACAGCAAATCAAATGCAATCTTTGAGCCTCAGTTTAAACATCTGTAATAATAATGTTTAACATCATTGTTTAAAGGAGCAGCTGAAAATATAGGTAAATATTTATTTATATGTTCTATATATTTTGTTCACATGTATTCAGCACCTAGTAGGAACTAGGTACTAAATCAAGAATGGGGAGAGGGGAGTAGATGAAGTCTATATCTTTGAATTCTGAACTGTGGTTGAAAGAGACAGATATATTAAACATTAATATAATATGGCAACACTATAATTAAGGTAAAAATCTAAAATATGTCAGGACTCTAGCTACAGAGAGATAAGTTCTGCCTTTGGATATCAGAAAAAAAATTATGTAAAAGAAAATATTTGAACTGAGCCTTGAAAGAAAAGAGTTTTCCATGAAGAGAGAGTATTCACCAGGGAATAGACATCACATGTACACATAAGGGCACGGAGGGCTAACAGAGCAAATGGTGCTTAAGAAAGTTTGAGACAATTGTTTGGTTGCAACGTAGAATCTATGGGAGAATGGCAGCTGATGAGGCTTAAAAACTTAAATAGGGACAGATTGTGAAGCTTCCTGAAACATAAAGACATTCAGATTTGATGTGAAGGATACTAATGAGCTATGAAACCATAGTGCTTTAGGAAAACTAATCTAGCTGTAGCATGAAGAATAGTTTGCTGTTCTCAAGTCTAGAGTCTTGGAGACCAAGTAACACCCACTGTAGCAATTCAGGTGTGGGGTGATGAGGTCAGAGATACAGGACAGAGTATTTGGAACTAGATGATGCATTTTGGGACATGCTTCTGGTCTATGATTATATTAGGTATGTTGAGGAGAGAGCATTTGGGGAAATGGTTGCTTGCTCTATTGAAACTTACATCACAGTAAAATTTTTCAACATTTAATGTCTTCCTGTCACTGTAGAAAATAACCAAAGCTCTACATACATGGCACACCAAAACATCTACTTCAGCAGCAGCATATCTAATTGATATCTAGGTTTCAATAATCTAATAACAATTCAAAAATGGATGATACTCTTCTTAAGCCCTGTACTTTGCATACTCTGCTTCTTATGCCTAAATTTTTGGATTTCGTTTTCATACACTCATTATTGGGTGATTCACTTGTAAAATAAATAAATAAAGAAATAATGATGTAAACGCTATTTGACTTGTTCCTACATTTGTTTTTCCCTCTGGCACATGATAGGCACACAAAGAAATTTCAGTGAATAAATGAATGCATAAATGAGGTATGAGCATTATACTGGAGTAACATTGCATGATGAAGGTCTGTTTTGTGACACATTTTCTTCCAATAATTCTCAGGGTTAGTGGGATAGATTTCTGAGCAGAGTTGGTATACCAGACACTCATCATCTACATTGGGGTGTCTTTTTCTAAGAGTAATTAATAGCAAGAGGGTGAACCAAATTTCATAATTATAAACTTGATTAAAAGTTTAAAAAGCAAATATTTTATTAAAATGCTTCCTAATTTCTTATACTATTCTTTTACACATTATGTAACTTACATGCTTATATTGACAGCTACTTATTCTCTATTAAGTGCATTAAAAAGAAGCACCAATCTAGGTTTTGACAGTATAAAATATACAGATTGTGAATCCATCTTTTCTTGGCAGCCTTGCCTTCATCACCTTGACTCTCTTGCACAGGGGAGGACTGTTTGAGAATGATCAAGAAAACGAGGCACAGAAATACCAAAGTTAATGCCATTATGGGGTATTAAAAGAATTACCTCACCATCAAATGATTTTTTTGTTTTTCTGACCACCTAAATGAATCAAGCAGGATAATGACATTCTCATTATTTTAGGAACACATTTGCATCCATAATGAAAGAGTCCCTTAAGGGCACAGACACCACAGAGGCAACTATGTGAATTAATTAAAATTGTTTGCCTGATTAGATAAAAAATGCAAGAATAAACTGCATATCAGGGAAAATTCCTCTCTTTTCATCAAAACACACGAATAATCTATTTTTAACACAAATTCTTACAGGATTAGTCTTTAGAAAATATAAAACATAGGTTTGCATATATTTCTCTCCTTAAAAGAAACTGAATCTATCGGCCAATCAAAAATAATAATAACTATATACTGCATTTTATATTTTCTTCTCAATTCTTCAGTATTTGTATAATTTAGTCTAAATGTAATAAAGTTATTTAAAAGGTAAATACATATCTCAAAATAAAATACATTTAATATTTTTAAAGTATTGATAGATAATCCTTATAAATTACTATTTTTATCATTTTTAAAAAATGAATACATGTTTATCAATATAAAGAATCATTTGCTCCTATGGCAAATATTCTTTTCAATGTCAGAAAGCAGTCAAACAGTTCTTTCTTATTTATAAGTATGTCTTCAAGTGCCCAGATAAATTTAAATAAGCTATCATTGCAGTGTTTAATAGAACCATTAAGATGTTAGTTATCATCGGGTACCTGGGTGGCTCAGTCAGTTGAACACCTGACTCTTGATATTTGCTCAGATTATAATTTCAAGCTTGCGAGATCCAAACTTTTGTAGGGCTCCTTGCTGAACATGGAGCCTCCTGGGATTCTCCGCCTTTCTCTCTCTCTGACTATTCCCCACTCACGCTCTCTCTCAAAAATAAATAGATAAATAAAATTTTTAAATGTGAATTTTCTTGAAATGATTATATTTCTTTTCTAATGTTTCCCTAATATAATTTCAGCCATAAGGACAAAAAATGTTTGTGAAAGTAACTGGTGTCCTCATAACACAAACTTTGATTTAAAAAAAAAGAATAAAATAAAAACACATAGCATATGTCCTTCTAAAAGAATTCTACAAGAAGAGGTTCATCTTTATTTTAATCTTCAGTTATTATGAGAAAGTAGATCAAGATGAATACGTACAAGGCTGACTCATACCAAACTCACTACTATGTATGTAGTCAAATGATACATTGTAAAGACATTGCTTAGTAACTATAGAAATGTCACTATATACTTCAGTGGCTTAAAAAATGTTTACTTTAACAGCCCATTGTATGGGAGAATGGCATTTTATGGGGCATATGTATGATTTACCTTAAGCTAGTATAGGAAACACACATATCTGATGAGTTAACCTTCTAAAACGCAATAAAATAATTTTATGATGTTGAAATGACTTGTCTAAAATTGAAATTTTCAGTATTTTTTTCTCTGCATAACAGCAGGTGATTGACTAAAAATTTTCTCTTCTAAAATATTTCTTAATGTGCAATTTGGCACATTTTATAGACCCAGCTTAAAAGTAGTTCCATTACCAATACTGAATAATTTTATCTCATTGCTGCCCAGGGGTCTTCAATAGTAGACATATGTTGGGCGGGAGGGAAATATAATGAAAAACAAGCTGTGTTGTAAAGGAGATAATTGTCCAGGACGAGGGGGATTCGTGCAAGGGATCAATAAATATGAAACAGAAAGTGTCCTTTGAAGCTCAGCAAAGTGTTAGATGAGTTCATGCAGAGGAAGGAAAGTTTACTCCCAATAGGCATGCAAAGCGGTCTATTTGGGTGATGCTTGTTGTAGGTAATATTGGACAGAAAGTGGTGGATTTCAGGTGAAGAAAGCCTCATCTAACAACAGTATAAACTCGGCAATTCACAACGGGATGATTACTTCAGAGACTGTCAGAATCGGATGCAGAAAAGGGAACTGGAGAAAGTAAAGCTAGAAAGATAGAGAACAATAGAAGGCAAAAATGCTACTGGAAAATGTGGTACATATCCCGCAGGAAACAACAGGTAATTAACAGCATAATGATACAATAGAGCTATACTTCAGAAGGCTATACTGTACCAGCAAGCTAGGAGATCACCTAGAAGCAGAGACATTCTGGATGGATGTAAGTTCAGCAAGTCATTATAAAAAATCTATGTAAGTTACAGCCTAGTACAAAGAATAAGGAACAAGATATCATGTAAAATATTAACACTGTACTGCGCTAATACTAACCATCATAACTAACATTTATTGAACCTTTAATATGTGTCAGGCCCCAGACCAACTATTTTACATGTATTTTTTATTTAATTATCACTAAACTGTAATTATTATAAATGCTAATGTTATCTACATCTTATAGATGAGGAAACAGGGCTTCTGAAAAGTTAAATAACTTGCCTAAGCTCTAATATCTAGTGATAAGTGGAGACAAGATTTGAATCTAAGCTGTCAGAATCCAATCCCATGCTATGAACAATTATAAGTTAGATAATTGATTTTCTGGAAAAGAACAAAAAGAAAAATCAAAGATGATTGAGTTTTAAGTCTAAGTAACTAGAAGGAGAGCTATGCCATTAATAAAAATTGGGACATTAAAAAAAATGTTTCCTTTCAGTGAACATTGGCCTCATGCAGGCCTGTTTCAGTAGAACCAATTTGACTCTCTATCTAAAGTATGTACCCAGGCACTGGGCCTTTAGGGACCTGGGAGAGGCAGAGAGAAAGGACATCACACCAGCTCACCATCTTGACACCAGCAGTCAGACTATAAAGTATTTCATTTTCATCCCTGGCAAGAAGGTGGTATGATTCCAATTTACAGATGAAGAAATAGACTCACAGAGGTTTGGCAACTTACCCAAACTTATCTGGCTAATGAGTGATAAAGGCAAAATTCTATTCTGCATCACCCTCTCTTTAGAGTCTGATTCCTTCTCAGAATACTCAAGGTCAGATAATTTTGTACATGTGCTAATTGAATCTTCAATCATACCTTGCTTCCAAAACAATCTTCAATGGGCAGTCCTTCAAAAATAGAAGCTTCTAGGTTCTATAAGGGAGTGTTAGACTACTATTATTTCATAATAATTCTAATAAGTATTGATAAATGTCTAAACACTTTCTTCTCATTAGGAAGCAATTTTCAGTCTTTAGCAGATAAGAACCTCCACAGCGACAGCTCACTTCATATACTTTCAGATATCCACAATGATCTGCTAAATCCTGAGATCTCTCAGAATCTCCTCAGAGTTTACCCTCTTTGACTTCCCTGTTGCCTGCACCCTCCTTTGCAAGGTCTCCTGGGCTTTCATAACACTGCTGTCTCCTTTTCTTCCACCTATGTTATCTTTCTTGGCAGTGTTCTCCACGCCTATTTCCATTCCCAACTACTCCTCTAGTATAACTCTTCTCCTGAAATCCTGTTCTTTTCCATGACTCTCCTCTTTCATGCTGGAACAACTCATTTCATTCTATAAATTTATGCCCAAGAAACGAATCCTCTAGAACAACTCCTTTAATTCAATAAATTTACTCCTAAGAAATGAATCCCCTAATTTTATCTACTGGCCCTATTTCTATTATTTCAAGATGTGCAAGATGTGTCTTCATGGCTGTCTTTCCCTAAATTGTTGCTCCTCCTGGGTCCCTATGTTAGTTAACTTTACCATTTTACTCCTGGTGATGTAGTCCAGAAATTTAAAACCATCTCCTGTGTATCTTTCTCCATAATGCTCTCCATCTAATAAGATGTTAAATCCTTCCATCAACACCCTCATATCTCTCATATGGTAAGAAAAAGAGAATAATGATAAAGATATTATCCACTACCCCATTGATACCACTGTTTTTGATATATATTTTGTATTAGAACTGTATCAAGAATTTTCTGCATATATATCACTTATACCTCATAATGGCATATATATCACTTACATCTCATATGAGAGACCATACCTGAAGTGAAGAAATTGAGAAGGTCCAGGGAGCACCTGCCCTAGGTCATGCAATTAGAGAAACACACATCCATTTCAAACTCCAGCCCTTGAAGCTCTCTGTTCTCCTGCCTCATCCTTTCCATCCCCACTTCTACTTCCTAAGTTTGTCTCTCATCACTCCTTCCTGAAATAATGCAAGAGCCTCCCCACTGTTAACTGTGGATCTCTCTTCACCTGTTTTTTGCAATGCATTTACCTTCATAAAAACAAGGATAATCATAATGCATCTTTATCAGAAATCTTCCCTAAAGCCTCCAAATAAATGTACCAGCAAGACTTCCTGAGCTGGGTACCCAAAACATACTCCTAGTAACTAAAATTTCTTTTTTAATATATTTCTTTGTTTTTGAAAGAGACAGAAGGGAGAGAAAGGGAGGGAGGTGTGGGGGGGGGGGGGAGAGAGAGAGCAAGAGAGCAAGTGAGTGAGCAGGGAGGGGCAAAGAGAGAAGGAGACAGAGAATCCCAAGCAGGTTCTGCACTTTTGGTGCAGAGCCCAAAATGGGGCTCGAACTCACAAAATGTGAGATTATGACCTGAGCTGAAATCAACAGTCAGACGCTTAACAGATTGAGACACCCAAGTGCCTGTAACGAGACACCCAAGTGCCTGTAACTCAAATTTCTTACTCAACATTGATGCAATATTTCCTATATGCCAGATACTAAATTCTTTATACATGTTGATATAATTAATCCTGGATCAACAGGATTAATGAACTATATTAATCCAGTTGCATTCCCACCAACAGTGCAATTATTGAACATCGGTACTGTTGCAGAAATTAGAGATACATACTAGTTTAAATAATACTGCATACCTGCTTGAGCAATCTTAAATTCCAGTGTGTGGGCAAGACAATAATATAATGAAGATAAAGTTTACAATGAAAGATAGAGATGGGAGAGTTATTGGAACTTAGATGGGACAGGGTCACATTCATGCTGTGAACTGAATTACAGGAAGACATCTCTTGATCAATGAGATCAGATACTTTCTAGTTAGAGGAAAAAATGGGCAAAGGCATGGTAGATAAAGTAAGTCTGACATTTTGCATATTTTAGAAATAGAAGATCAATGTGGCTAGACTTTGGTTGATCAGGGAGGGGGGTAGGATGATAAGAGGCAATACCTCTAGGTATGCAAGATTGCATCATGTAAGGCCTTTACACCATTACAAGGAGTATTAAATTTATTCTCATGTCAGTAGAAAGTCTTTGAAGCATTTGAAACAGGGGAGTAAAATTATCTGATTTACATTTCTGAAAGGTTACTTTCTTGACCATGTGGAGAATGCATTATTATGTTTAAATGTAGAACCCCAGAGACCAGGAAAGAGGATGTTTAAATGGCCTAGATAAGAGATAAGCAAACTTTTCTCTTGGAGGATAAATATTTTTCTTGTAGGCAATAAATATTTTAGGCTTCTTGGCCACATAATCCCTCTGGTCAGAACTATTCAATAGTATCATCAGAGCAGACAAGCCTCCATAGACAGTATGCAAATGAATGTGCTTTGCTGGGTTGCAACAAAGCTTTACATGGAAATTTATATTTCACATAATTTTTAAGTATTGTGAATTATTATTAAAAATTTTTCAACCATTTAAAATGTAAAAATAATTCTTACTATGAGAGCTATATAAAAACAGGCAGCCTTGGTGAGAGTCATATGATGATGACTTAACTAGGTTCATAAAGATAAAGGTATATTTATTGATATGAGGAGGGCTTGAAAGAGTAGATTGAATAGATAAGAGAGGAGAAGACTATCAAGAAGTTTATTTGGGGTATATTATTTCACCAACTTTAGAAAATAAAGATGTTTGTTGGGCACCTATGTGGCTTAGTTGGTTAAGCATCACCTCTTAATTTTGGCTTAGGTTTTGATCTCATGGGTTCATGAGTTCCAGCCCCAAGTTGGGCTCTCTGCTGACAGTGTGGAGCCTGCTTGGGATTCTCGATCCTCCTCCCCCCCACTTCACTTCTCCCCTGCTCTATTTCTCTCTCAAAATAAATAAACTTAATAAATGTTTGTAGGATATGGCCACATGGAGATCGCTGGTGGCTTAGTTAGAATCATTTAATAAATAAATAAATGAATGAATAAATAAATAAATAGGGGCGCCTGGGTGGCTCAGTCAGTTAAGTGTCTGACTTCGCCTCAGGTCATGATATCACAATTTATGAGTTCAAGCCGCATGTCAGGCTCTGTGCTGACAGCTCAGAGCCTGAAGCCTGATTTACATTCAGTATCTGAAGCCTGCTTCACATTCTGTGTCTCCCTCTCTCTCTGCCCCTCCTCCACTCATGCTCTCTCTCTCTTTCTCTCAAAAATAAACATGAAGAAATTAAAATAAATAAATAAATGAGTTTCTGAAATTTCGTTCCTTGTTACAATTTTGCAATGTTCAGAAATTTTCTCACAAGACAAAGTATTTCATTCATGAATCCTTGTGCTTCAATTTATTATGAAATTTGTTTTTACTTTAATTGAAAATTTATTGTCCTAAAACTTATTTTTTTTATTCTAGCTCTTTTTTCTCAGACTACATAGAATAACTGGCATCTCGTATTTCTTAATGTGAGAATGTAGAGAATGTCTAAAGATAACTATTTTTTTCTCTTTCTCCTGTGTCTCTGGGATAAACATATTTAGCTTCCAAGCCATCATTTAAGACTTGGTTACTAGAATATCTCTTAACCCAGTAGACCACTCCAAATTTACATTTCTTTTAATACACTCCTTATAGCTGAATATTAAATGTCCAATTGTTTCAAATATCGACAAAACTGTATAATTCTGACTTTTGATGCAAGGGTAAAGGAAGCCTTCAAACAATAAGAGTAAATAAAAATGTGTCTGTGTCACTATAGCATTTAGCTTAATCTGAATCAGCGACCAGAGGCATAGAATGGTGAAAAATTATTTATCACTTTAAAAAAAGTCTTTCTCCACTTTTCTAAGTCACCTCCATAGCAGGCTTCGAGAACAGTTAAAATTACTTACAAGACATGCCAAATTACTATAACCACAAAATTCAAATAAAAATCTTACTAATGACATCTGTGGAGTTGGTTTAAACCATAAATCTTACTTCTGCCTAGAGAAGAATCAAAAATTATTTTTCCTATTGGACAAAGCCTACTTCATTCAAATGAATCAAACATGAGAGGAATCAAACTCTTATATACCCTTCCTGCCTTTTGTTATTGCAATACTTTATGTTTTGGGCTTCTGCTTTCTATTTTTCTATTGTTTTGGATATGAAAATATGTTTAAAAATATTCACAGAATATAGATAGGTTCTTATTTCTGAACTTTATTCTAGAAAGAGAACTTGAAATGAAAACCCAGAAAAAATAAGTCGGGGAGCCTGGGTGGCTCAGTCAGTTAAGCATCTGACTCTTGATTTTGGCCCAGGTTATGAACTCATGGTTTATGAATTTGAGCCTCAAATTGGGCTCCATGCCGACAGCACAGAGCCTACTTAAGATCCTCTCTCTCCTTCTTTCTCTGCCATCTCCCCTTTCATAAATGTGCTCTCTCGCTCTCTCTCTCTCAAAAATTAAAACGAACAAACAAACAAGGAAACAAACATCAAAAAACACAGGTAGAGCTTTTCTATAGAAAGAGTCCTATTGAACATTCCACAATCACTCAGGTCTATCCCAGGGATTTGAGGTCAGTCAATTCCACCCAAAATGCCTACCTACCATTCAATGAGACCATGAGTAAAAAGGAAACTGTGGTAGTAATAAATGATGCCTACATTGTAACTTCTTTGTACAGTCAACCCTGAAAGTCCAGTCAAAATTAATTTTCACTCACAATATCTTTTTCACCCATAATATCTTACTTATTCCAAAATGGAAATAAATGGATGAAAGTATTATTGGAAGAATAAATGAATGAACTAATAAATCAGTTAATCATTAAATCAATATAAATAAATTTAATGATATAAAAATAGATTAGGGGAAAACTTTGGTGATAAATGGAACTTTCATAATGTAACAATGCATAAAGCCCTACTCTAAGATGTCCTATGACTTTACCATATTAACAATTATAACTATTCATTATTTACTGAGAATCTACTATATGCTGAGAACTACAGTAGGTACACATCCTGCATTAATACATTTAATCTTTGCAACCAGTAAATAAGGTAATTGCTTTTATTGTCTACACTTTACAGATAAGAAAAATTGAACCCAAGATCACTCATTCAGAAGATGAAAGAGCTGGAAATAAAATATAAAATCCAATACCACAGGAGTACTCTTCCTGTCTATGCTAAACTTTGTCTCATAGAAACGAGACAAAAACTCTAAGTAAACATTTAGATAATACTTTGCTCTTGAAAAAAAACAATCAGGCTTAGATTATATCTATTATATCTTATGACTAAACTGTCACCATCCCCAATTTCAGTCAAATATTTGAAATCATGTTTTTTCATGATTGTAAATACTCTCGATATCTATTATACCGTATAGTTTCTCACAATAAGATTTCATGTTTTTCATTCTCTCACATAATAAAGTATAAAGTGTATCCAAAATTTCCATAATCTGATCCCAATTTACCTGTTAAAATTTAACTCCCATCACCCCAAACACACACCCTGTATTTTGGAAGCGCTCTCCACTAAATGTGCCTGTTTCCATGGTAGTTTATATGCCTTTGAGCCAAATTCCAGCTCTTCCACAAAACTTCCTTAATACCCTGAGCTGAATATATAGACTAAAAAAAAAAAACGTTCTGAAATCCTTTACCCATAACTCTCTTATAGCATACATTTCTTGTCACCATTGAATATTCATTGCATTCACCGATGAAATGCAGCTTTCTAGTTGGCCAAGACCATACTTTACTGAATTGTGTGTACTGCTAGACATTAATACAGAACTCACTGCCTAACAGTTGTGTTAATGGAATTAGGAAAATTAAAAATGCCAAAGAAGTATTCAATTGTTTCAAGTGTCTATATCTCAAGTCAAAGAACGGAGTATAAGAACATTTAAGATATCCTGTCATGAGTGGTACCTACTTTCACAAAAGTAATTCATACATAATAAAGAACTCACAGTACATAATATATTAATGAAAAGTTCTGTGTTTTGTACTTTCCAAGATTCAACTGCCATTATCAACATTTTTAAATTCTTGATTCATATATTCAGAAACATCATGTTTCTAAAGAATTCTGCTTTTTCATGTGTTTGTACTTACTTCCTGAAGAATTTATTATAATATATAATATATTCTGATTTTATTTTAGAAAATATGATTTATGACTTTCTCAGACTTTTGTACTTTTTTGTATTGTTAAAAAAAGACAAAAATAACTGTGTTAACCTGTTTTATATCACCTATTGGTAATTTTTTTCTTATCTTTTAAATCTTCATTTATTTATTTTAGAGAGACAGAGAGAGCATATGTGATCAGGGGAGGAGCAGAAAGAGAGGGAGAGAGAGAATCCCAAGCAGGCCCCATGCTGTCAGTGCAGAGCTCAACATAGGGCTTGATCGCACAAATTGTGAGATCATGACCTGAGCTGAAATCAAGAGTCAGATTCTTAACAGGCACCCCAGTAATTTTCTACAATAAAATCTAGTTAAGGGGTGCCTGAGTGGCTCAGTCAGTTAAGTGTCTGAGTTTGGCCCAGGTTATGATATCATGGTTTGTGAGTTCGAGCCTTGGATCTGGCTCTGTGCTGTCAATTTAGAGCCTGCAAGCTGCTTCAGATTCTATGTCTTCCTCTCTCTCTGCCCCTCCTGAGCTCATGCTCTCCCTCTCTCTAAAATAAAAACATTAAAATGTATTTAAATTTAGTTAATTAAAATTACTACTCAATTTCTGTGTATAAGGGTTATACCAAGGATCTCCTTAAAGTTTAACATTAAATCTTTTAAATAATTAAAAATTTAAACCCAAGTATACCATTAGATAACTTGTAAAGCAGAGAAATGTGGTATCAGGAAGTCAAGATAGAGGCCTGATGAATTTCAATTGGGGATAAAAGAAGAATAAACACATTTTTAGATTAGTGCTTTCCAATAAAACTTTTTGTGTAATTGGAAATGCCCATATTTGCATGTCCAATACAGAAGCCACTTGCCACATATGGCTACTGAAAACTTGAAGTGTGGCTAATGTTAATGAGATATTTTTTAAATGTTATTTCATGTTAATTAATTTAAAATTTAAGTGCCCACATTCAGCAAGTGACTCTCATATTGGACAGTGCAGGCCTAGAATATAATATGTCCAGAATAGGTCCTGATGGGGAACTGGCATTGGGAGGCACTGTGAGGCTATATGGCAGCTGACATTATTGGGATCTGAGGTTAAAATGACAACAGATGCTTAAACAGAGAATAGGAGGGTGCTAAACACAAGCTTGCACTACTTTGTAATTGTGAGTTGGATTTCTCCCCCTCATATTCAGAGGTTATTTTAGCATGGAGAAATAGTCAGAAGAGTTACCAAGGTTGGTTTATTTTTTTCCCAAATATTCATTCTATACCTGGAAAAATACTTGCTGAAAGTATATATATCAATTAAATTATTAAATTATTGATGTAAATACCTAAAAGAAATTACCCATTGAGGGAAAAAAGTTATCACCATAAGTGAGAGTACAGGAAATTTCATGATCCACATATCAACCTGGTTAGCAAAGAAAAGACATATAATTGAAATAAATAGGGGTGTCTGGGTGGCTCAGTCGGTTAGGCCTCCGACTTCGACTCAGGTCATGATCTCATGTTCATGGGTTTGAGCCCTGCATTGGGCTCTGTGCTGACAGCTCAGAGCCTGGAGCCTGCTTCTGATTCTGTGTCTCCCTCTCTCTCTGCCTCTCCCTGTTGATGCTCTGTCTCTCTCTGTCTCAAAAATAAATAAAGCATTAAAAATTTTTAGAAATAAATAAAAAAGTACAATTAAGATAAAATATCTTTCTGTATTTCAGAAAATAGCCATATGCCGGTGTATACTATTTTGGCCAGTTGGTGTTGTTTTTAGATATATTCTCCATTCTTCTATTGTTTTATAACTATATATCAAGATGTTAACTCAATAGTTTGTATATAATATTTTTTTCTCTGAGTTACCAAAGTCACTGTGAACAGAATAATTTCAACATAAGGGAAGAACATTACTGTACTCTATGTCTCTGTTCTATTAAGAGCAAGTATCTCAGGATAAAGTAAATGTCAACTACTCATTACTATAGTATTCCCACTAGTTCAAAGGTATGGTAAGAATGCCACCAATTATCATTTTGTTTATATCCTTCATAATGGAAACTTGTTAAGCTAACGACAAGACAGGTGTTCATCATTTAAGGGACTCCTGAGGAGACTGCTCAACCAGCCATTAATAACATTTCTGAGACATTTTCCATCTTTGGATTCCATAAAAACCTGGTTTTGCTAACATCTGGATCATTAATGAGAAAATAAAAAGTTTAACTAAATTAGTGTTGGTCTTTTGTAATATAAATTTTAAAAGAGATCAAATTAGATCAAGATGGCTAGGCTTTTAAATTTATCTTAATATACCAAAACCATAATAATAAGAATACAAGTATATTTTATATTTACAAAATGACGTTGAGAATGTTTAAAAACTATCAACAATTTTCCTGAGGATGTACTAGCTGGTGGGACTATCTAGGTGGAATCATTGCTAAGACCGATGTCATGAAGTTTTTCCCTATGTTGTCTTTTAGGAGTTTTCTAGTTTTAGGTCTTAACATTTAAATCTTTATTTTGCTTTGAGTTCGTTTTTATTTGAGGTGTAAGAGTAAGGCCGATTTCGTTCTTCATGCCGCCCTGTTTCTTGAGGAGACTATCCTTTCCCCGTTGTGTATTGTTAATGCCCTGTTGAATATCAGTTGACCATATACATGTAGATCAACTTCTGGACTCTCTATTCTGTTCTCATAGTCCATATGTCTGTCGTATTGCCAGAATATACTGTTTTAATTACTAAAGCTTTGTAATTAATTTTGAAATTAGGAAATATAATGCCTCCAGCTTCATTCTTCTGTCTCAAGGTTTCTTTGGCTATTTTAGGTCATTTGTAGTCCCATATGAATTTAGTATTGCTTTTACTATTTCTGCAATAAATTCCATTGAGGTTTTACTATAGATTATACTGAATCTGTAGATCATTTTGGGCCATATGGACATTTTAATAATATTAAGTCTTCCAAACCATGAACACAATTTCATCATACAAGACTTTCTCTTATTTAGTTTATTCCTAAGTATTTTATTCTTTTTTGGTGCTATTGTAAATGAGACTGTTTCCTAATTTCCTTCTCAAATAGTTCATTTTTAGTGTATAGAAATGCAACTGATTTTTGTATGTCCATTAGGTTCTTACTCTGTTTCCTTTAAATAAGCCCACTGGAATGGACATTTTGCCAATGGAAGTTGCTCAAAGTCTCAGTTGTCTTTATTCACCCAATGACAAGCTTGCTCTTACACCTCTCCAATTAAAAAAAAAAAAAAAGAGGTGCTGATAGGGGAGGTCAATGACAATGGCCTGTCATAGAGACACAACTTCCTTGGATCTGGGCATATCTCTCTATGAGATTATCAAAGCTCAGAGATGATAAATGATTCAGGACCTCTATAAGTCTTTCCTTTATGACATCCGTCTGTTAGGTGTCAAAAAAAAAGTTCTCCTCCTTTAGCTGATATGATGTGACATTGTTTTTCTCTTGTTCAACTGAATAACGATTGGGCACCACAGATAAAGGTAAAAGTTTCCCTTGTCCATTTTTATAACAACCATAATTTTCAGGGTGGGGGTTGGTTCCTGGAAGAAATAATTGCAACAGAAATATGCTACTTCTTTTAAATTTAATAAGAAAGAATAAACCATGCCACAGTGGAAAGGCTCCAACTCTTCAAGGGTTAGAGGTTTACCTCTTTGTCTTCTACTCTCATACAAATGTCTCTCCCTTCTGAAAGGAGATAAGGTTAAGGAGAAAAATCACTGAAATTCATAACTTGAGGCAATAAAATTTCCAAGACTCAAGAGGATATTGAGATTTCACTATTATTTTAGGGAAGGGCGGTCTGTAATAGGAAATTAGAAAAGTAAAAACCAAGAAGGAGCAAAACAGAAGAAGTCATGAAGAGAGAGGAGAGGAAGAACATAGTAACTAAGGAAATTATATGGATAAAACACCATAGGGGTGACTGTGAGGTTTCCTTCAACAGCCTAGTGTGAAAACCATAGCCCTTATGGAGTAGGAAGGAGTAAAGCACAGCCAATCTCTAGTCCCAGCTCTCTACAATTTTAATATTTATACTCCTTGTATAAGAATTACTTAAATATTCTTTGGTGTACACTATATAATTTCTCATGATAGTAAATGAAGTAGCTTCCAGAAGATGTAGAAAAGTAGTATGCTTTTCCCTCACCAGTGATGGTCAGCAGCAACACTGCAGTCTACCAGGAAGGAAGAAGCATGTACCAATGATAATCCAGATAGGGGAAAAGCAATTGTGCCGTCATTTGTTCCTTTCCTAAAGGTTCCATCAGACATCTGTGCAATAGAAGAAACACCTGCCAAAGAAAGCTATCACTTCAGCCATGTAGGATTTTATTGTGTGATAAAAATTATTAAACCAAAGATGAAAAGCAAATTATTCAGCAAACAAACTAAGCATTGTGGAAATGAAAACAAAACAAAACAAAAGAGCTAGCACATGCCATATATCAAATATATTCCAGGTGTTTAAATAATTAAACAAATAAAAGTTTATGGAAAAAAACAAAAATGTTCATAATTATATAAAATTATTCATATATTTATAGTCATATAACACTTGTGGATGAAAATTTCTTTCTAAGGATAAAACCATAAGCAGTAGAACAAAGAAATGACTTAATATATATAGTGTTCACTATTTCAAATCTTACGATGTTTTCAGCAAAACATGTGCAAATAAAAGGAAAAGGGACTTGGAAAAGCAAAGGACAGATTAACACCTATGATGAAAAAAATCATATTAGAAGAATAGGCAAAATCATGGACCAGTAATTAAGGAAAAAATATAAATAGTCAGTAAACATGAATAAAGAAAAAAACAACACTCACCACAGTTAAATAAATCAAATTAAAGCAATAGTGAGGTGAGTTTTTGACCTTTCAACTGGGCAAACATACTGGATGAGGCAGAGTAAAATGAAAATTGCAGTAAAGTAGTACTTTGCTTTGTAATGCTCTGTGCTGGCATACAAATAAGATATTTACAGTGTTACCTAGTTTAGCTTTACCGCAATCCTCTGGGTTTCTAGTGCAGCATTCCCCATGTTATACAGAAGAAAATGGAGGCTTAGAGACCTTGTATCTTGTGCAACATCAGATACCTATTAATTTAAGCTAGAGCTCAAATTAGAAGACAAGTTTATTAGATCCCACAATCCCTGCTCTTTCTACAGTGTTACAAAGTAGTCCTGCAGTACATGAGAAGAATTCAGGAGGTGTTTGATTTAGAAAGTAACATGATAAAACCAATAACTGAGATAACTTTTTTGGCAGTGTTAAGTAATAAGGGGTATGTGTAGCATTTAAAAAAATCATCATTGGTATTAACATTCATTGTATGACATCCTTTCATGTGTCCTTTCATGTTCTCACATTTGTAATTTCTACTAAACCTGGAGTGTCAAGGTTAAGTTTACTGTGGTAGTACCAATATTTATGCCTTGTTCCTTCAAGTGTGAATTCTTTAGTAGCAATGCTATCCTGCAGTTACCACATCCCTTTCCATTTCACTGTGTATCTTGTAAACAAGAAACTTGTAGGGTTAGTAGCTGAGATATCAGTCTGAGCCAAATATAGTTTGCAATTAAATTTTTATCCCCATGGGAGCAAAACTGTCCCTCTTCATGGTGCCCTAGCAAGATTTCAGTCAGCCATCAAAGTTTGAGGTTGAGGTGAAAGTTCGGCAAGAGGAAACTACTAAAGGCCACATTAAACAAGTCCCTTGGTTGCCTGTCTCACATTTAAGTCTTTAATCTATTTAGAATTTATTTTTGTGTATGGTGTAAGAAAGTAGTCCAGTTTCATTCTTCTACATGTTTCTGTCCAGTTTTCCCAACACCATTTGTTGAAGAGACTTTTTCCTATTGTATATTCTCACCTGCTTTGTCAAAGACTAATTGACCGTTTAGCTATGGTTTCATTTCTGGGTTTTCTATTCTGTTCCATTGATCTTTGTGCCTATTTTTGTGCCACTATTATACTGCCCTGATAACTACAGCTTTGTAATATAAGTTGAAGTCTGCAATTGTGATGCCCCCACCTTTGTATTTCTTTTTACAGGTTGCTATTTGGGGTCTTTTGTGGTTCCATACAAGGTTTAGGGTTGTTTGTTCTAGTTCTGTAAAAAATGCTGTTGGTATTTTGATAGGGATTGCATTAAATGTGTGTGAAATCATAAAAATCTGGGAGGAGAACATAGGCAGTAGCCTCTTTGACATTGGCCTTAGAAAGTTCTTTCTAGATATGTCTCTGGAAGGAAGGGAAACAAAGCAAAAATAAACTATTGGTACTTCACCAAAATAAAAAAGCTTCTGCATGGTGAAGGAGACCATCAACAAAACTAAAAAGCTACCTATAGAATGGGAGAAAATACTTGCCAATAATATATCTGATAAAAGGTTAGTATCCAAAATATTTATGGAATTTATCAAACTCCATACCCAAAAAGTGAGTATCCAGTTAAAAAAAATGGACAGAAGACATAAATAGACATTTTCTCAAAGAAGACATACAGATGGTCAACAGACACATGAAAAGATGCCAAAACAACTCATCATCAGGAAAATACAAATCAAAACCATGAGGAGATATCACCTCACACCAGTCAAAATGGCTGAAATTAAGAACACAAGAGACAACAAGTATTTGTGAGGATGTGGATAGGGGAACCCTCGTGCACTGTTGTTGAAAATGCAAACTGGTGCAGCCACTGTGGGAAACAGTATGGAATTTCCCCAAAAATTTAAATATAGAACTACCGTACGATCCAGCCTTTGCACTACTAGCTATTTTCCCAAAGGGTACAGAAATGCTAATTCAAAGGGATACATGCATCCCAATGTGATAGCATTATCTATAAGTCAAACTATGTTTCCAGACTATGGGAACAGTACAAATGTCCACTGACTGGTTAACTGATAAAGAAGATGTGGTGTATATTTTATTCAGCCATAAAAAGGAATGAAATCTTGCCATTTCCAACAACGTGGGTGGAGCTAGAGAGTATTATGCTAAGTGAAATAAGCCAGAGAAAGACAAAAGTGAAATAAGCCAGAGAAAGACAAATGCCATATGATTTCACTCACATGTGGAATTTAAGAAACGAAACATGTCAGCAAAGTGAGAGAGAGAGGCAGGGGCACAAACCAAGAAACAGACTCTTAACTATAGAGAACAAACTGATGGTTGCCAAAAAGGAGGTGGGGGGGGGAATGGATGAAATAGGTGATGGGGATTAAGGAGGGCACTTGCAGTGATGAGCACTGGGTGTTGTACTGAAGTGTTGAATCACTGTATTCTGTATTTTACACCCAAAACTAATATTATACTGTACATTAACTAACTGGAATTTAAATACAAACTTTAAAACAAAATGAACAATTAGCATGAGTACTGGGAGATGGTATAGGCAGTTGTCTATTCCCTTAGAATTGCATAAACCCTGGAAAATACTAGCTCCTCGTTATAAAAGGCACAACTTGTTTTGTTTGTTTTCGTATTTGCTTTTCAATTACAAAAGTAATTCAGATTGAGACAGCAAAATAGTTCCTGGATAGTTCTGGAAATACACTATAGTAATGCACTGCTGTCGTGGCTGTAAGATAATTTAGCTATGCTTGAAATTGCAAGTATCATGTTTAGGCTCAAAATTGTATTTTATTCTTTTAACATTCAAAAAAGGGGTATAGAATTTTAAATGCTGAGTAACATTAAAAACAAATCAATACGTTATTCATGCATGGTGTGCAAGGGAATTTTTTAGTAATTCCTACCTTTTCAGACCATTAATCATAATCATTATATTACAGAGGCTTTATATCACCCTCCAAATGACTAATACAGCAATCTTTATAATTTTGAAAAACAGGTAGAATACATACTTGAGTGACTCAACAAGGCAATTCTCAGGAGACAAATGCAGCTCTAATTTAGCCTTGTGGTTTCTGGATAATAAACAAAAGTAGAAGAGCAAAAACTGATATCCCTTTACCTAGATTTATTTTGAAGGTTTTTATATTATTTTTTCATTGTATTGGATTTCGTACATTGAGACACTACTTATCACCTCATTCTACAGATAAAACCAAATAAATAACTTGATTTAAATTTTTTTGTGTAACATTTTCTCATCTTTAGAGGTTTCCATCAAAATATGTCTCTATGGTATCAGATAAAGTTGAACATTGCACTGCAACAAATTTGGATTTCCATGAAAAAGGAAGGTAATTTGCAGTGATAGCTCCTTTCCGTTGTTTATTGTGTGGTGAATATGTGGGCAGATGCAGGTTGAAGTAACACATTTATTAGCACATATAAACATCCGGTAATACTTTAACATCTCCACCAAGCACACAGAGGATGTGTTAATACAGCCTTCCAAGTTAGAAAAGCTCTTATCACTCCATTTTTTATGTAGACAGAAGCACGTGCTAAATTTTTGGAATTTTCTTCACACTTATCATATTACACTATAGAAGTGTACTTCTAAAATGATGGCAAATTATTTAAGCCATTTGGTAATTTCTTTTCTGAGTAAATTTCACCCAGGATGGTGAATCCAACACACAGACTACTGCAGTTATTTCGTCTAAAACATAAAGCCCGAATGTCTCTGTGGTTTTAGTAGTCTTCCTGATTTTATAATGAAAGAAATTTCTCAGTCATATTCTCTCTAAACTATATTGCCTCTTAAGTTAAAAGCATTCTAAGTCTTCACTGAAAAGCTATGGAAACCTCAAAATCAATTTCTCAATAGATGTGAGCAATTTGGTTTCTATTGTAGGATGCTTCATTTCCTGACTCTTGAAAACATTGACATATTGCAAGAAGTCTGGCTAAGAGATCTAAGTACTAGTTATTTGCAGCTTATGGCACCAATCACCAGAGTTGGGTATAACCCATCTTCCCTGAAATACAACCAACAAATTATTATTGGGCATGTCTCCAAAGGGAGAAATACATGTTGGTTGGCTGATAAGATGTAAGAAATGCAATGGCTATCTGGCCTTGGGAATTTGAAGTTTAGTGAAAGTTTAATCAATTTTTTCCCATCTCTGATCAATGAAGCACATGCACACTCAACACAATCTTATTTAAATACCAGAAGGAATTACAGGCAAAATGCAGATTTTCAGACTTACGTGAAGAAGCCACAGCACTGCAAAGAGATCAAACCTGATTTATTCATCTAAACCACTTCTTTAAAAATGGCTAACGTATAATATCAAAGATTTTTAACTGACTAAAGTTTTGCTAGGCCTTAAAGGAGAGAATATAATTGCCTATGTCTTTGATATAAAGCCAATTGGTTTTTTTCTAACTTTATAGTAATTTGGGGTGAATCATGAGAAGAAGCTTTCTTATAACCCAGTCATAGAAAGGCTAACAGGAATTTCCAGAGGCTTTTCACCTTTAGGGTCTTTAACTGGATAGCAAAGTGGGAAAAAGTTTATCTAATGTAAACAGGTTACTAACCGAATTATTATATAAGTATATTGAAGGGGCATCTGGGGGCACTCTGTCGGTTAAGTGTCCTACTTCGGTTCAGGTCATGATGTCATGGTTGGTGAGTTTGAGCCCCTGTCAGACTCTGTGCTGACAGCTCAGAGCCTGGGCCTGCTTTGGATTCTGTGACTCCCTCTCTCTGTTCCTTCCTTGCTTGTGCTCTCTCTCTCTCTCTCTCAAAAATAAACATGAAAATTTTTTTAAAAAGTATATTAGAAACTGATGCATGCTAAGGCAACCAGGGACATTTATAACTTAATGAGGAAAAAGTCATAGTCATTGATCTTATAATCTTATGTAGGAGGTCACTCAACCACATGGTTACATTTTATGACCTATAGGAGAGAAAGGAATCAGTATCAGTTCTCACTGGAAAATTAGTATAGTATTAAAAATAAAAAATACAAAATATAGTGCTTAGAAAGCATTACATTTAAGGACTAAAGACTAGTTTGTATATCTTTATTATATTTGGAACAAGAATGTTGTTATTTAAATCTACACTTCTTGTTTAGTACATCTCTATTTTATTTAGGTTATTTTTACTTAATATATACAAAAGGACATTTTATTACTAATATATATTATGTGCATTTCAATGATAAAGTTTTTAATAGCTGACACTGCACACTGCAGTTAAATCCTTTAATAGAGTTTCAAATTTTTCCATAAACTCATTTTATTCCCAAAGGAGAAGTGATCCCCAGTGTAGCTTTCTCCAGCAGTGGGCTTTACATCAGAAAAGTCTCATTTCCTAGACAAAATAATGGAGAACATTTACAATAGTATGATATAGACTTTCTTTTTCAGCATAATATAAGATTTCTGTGCCACTTGAGAAAAATCCATTTTATCCCTCTCCTGAAGTCAGTAGAAAATACCTCTATATAAATTTTACATTTAATCCACTTGATTACTAATATGTAGTTTCATAGGATTACATACTTGTTTGTTCAAATGCATTACCATTGTTACTATCATCATCATTTATTAGGAAATAGGTTGGAGGAAGGCAACGAGTAAAGAGAGGGAAAAGGTGAGAAGAAAGAAAGCAATACTAGCATTTATTCTCAACATTTTCTTAGCATTTTTACTCCTTTCCTTTATCTCTTACGTGCCATATACTTCACAATTAAATAGAAGAATCTTCATTCAGGCAGCTACCCACAGTTTTGGCCCACATGAGTAGTTTTGGTCTTCACAACTATGTATGAGGTATTTCAACAATGAGTAACCAATACAAAGCTTTATGGGCTTAATGACTGGGAAAAAAAGCACGTCAAATGCAAGGTCAATCCAGCAATTATAGAGACATAGTGAAAAGCCACACCTGCAACCACCAAGGCTTTGGACACCTGTGCAATCAATCTGTTTTCTCCGACCAGCTCCTCAATCAACTGTGTAGCATTCTCTTGGAGTTACTCTATGGTCAACAGATTAGTGCATAAACACTACAAAAATGACCAGACCATCTTTTCTAAAATATAGCCATTTCAATCACATTGATAAAAAAGTGGCACTTGAAGAACTTTTCACTTAAATTTATTTTCCAAAACCTCAATACAAGGAAAACAAACAATTCTGTCAAAATGAAAACTTAGCATGTCAAGAAGTTTTCACAGGTGGAAGCTATTCAGTGAAAAACCATCATTATTTAGCAAGAGTCAAGGAGAACTGTGACAATTGGAAACATTCAAGTAATAAAATATTTTAATTTTACTTTTAATTTGAATGCCCTTCAAAACATATCTGACCTCATCAAAAGTTTTCCTCATAACTAAGTTTCTATTAAAGCTGCAACTATTATATACTTCGTAACCTTGGAGCAGGAGGAAGAATTAAACTAGTTCCTTCACCTGCATATAAAAATATATTATCACACAAAGACCAAGCGACAGTGAGTACAAATTAGTAAATAGATAGGTAGATAAGCCCTAAATGTAATTTTTAATAGTCATCGCTACTGAATATTGTCATGTACATAATGGTTTTTTTCGACAGGAAATCACAATGAATCATTGGGAACTATTCCCTGCTACTGAAACAGATCAGTCCTTTTATATAATTTTTTAATGCTCTCTTGACCCAGGTTTGAAGCCCTGTTTCAGTGTTCCTTCTCGAACAGCTGATTAAGTATATACCCAACCGCTTCTTCTTAATTTTTTTAAACCTGAGTACAGTTGAGAAAACAGCGTAATGTTACATTACTTTCAGGTATACAGCAATGACTGGACAAGTTTATACATTATGCAATGCTCATCACAAGTGGAGCTACCATCTGTTGCCCAATTACAATATCGCTGACTATATTCCTTATGCTGTTCCTTTTATTTCCATGACTTATTCATTCCAGCCACTTCTTTATCAGGACCTCAAGCTCCAGGACACTGTGCACCTGTCTGCCTTAAACATCCTAACGTCAGGTATCCAACAACTAGGGACTGTCCCTATGCCCCAGAGCTCAAGAAATTATTCAAACCAGATAATCAACAGGGAGCTCGGGGACTCTGTTAACCCTATATCACTTGCTTTACATAGGCTGCCCCCAGAGCTCCAGCTTGCTGTCCCTACACTACTTCCTGTTTGGCTCTGCCTGATAGCTTTCTCTTGTTCAGAGCTATAACAAAGTGTTCTGCCTTTCATCTCTCCAACTGTCAGTGTTTTTTATCCTACCATCGAAAACATACTTAGATTTTATAAAATATTCCTTGGGCACTAAAATTTTAGTGACTAGTTGGAAGACATCACTCTTATTTGTGAAATAAATTTATTTCTCATGCTTAAGCACAAATGAACATATAACCTGAGTGTGCAAAGAATGTGTAATTATGACTAATGTTCTACAAAAATAGTTTTGAATAAATATCCTTTGTGACAAAACATTTTGGTAAATCCTCTTTCTATGTTAAAATGTTAACAATTTTCTGTTTCCCTCCCTTCCCCTCTACTGCAGTAGAAAGGTTAGACAAGAGAAACAACCACTGATAACTTTTCATCTAGCAAGTCCAAGGCTATCTTTCTATGACATAGTTATCATTAATATACACACATTTTTAATCCTCTAAATTTCTGTTCTTTCTACTATACCACATATTACTGTCTGTGTCAAATGTACAAATATAGTACAATTATAGGATTAATACTAAGTCATATCTTCCTATCTACTTAGTAAAGTAAGGAGAAAGAGATTTTAGATAAATTGGATACTAAGCTGTTTTAAGAAAGAGTAGAAACTGAGGATGAAACACAGAAACTAATATAGAAAACAACATAGAAATGTAGAGATCTTCCAGAGCATTTTAAGGGTAACAAAATGATGGGGGAGGGAGATTTATTAACCAAAAACATGTACATATAAGTAAGCTACTTTTCATTTACTTACATTTATTTAATTACTCAAGAGAGAGAAAAAAAAGAAAACTAACATTTATATGGCCTCAAGTGTGTTGTAGGCATTGGCTCAATGCTTTCACAGTTTCCTTACAAATATAGTGTCATGATGTTATTATTTGGCATTTTACATGAGGAAACAGGCTCCAAAAGACTATTCATTTGCTCAAGTTTACACAATCCAGGTTACAAGCAAGAATTCCAATTCCCAATCAGTTTGATTTTAAAACCCATATCATCCGTTCTCTGTAGGATAAAAAGGATCTATGGAAAGATGCTGGCTACAGATGTATAGAGGCCAGAGAAAGAATAAACCATAAATCTCTTCATTTAAATAACTAGTATTAAAAGACATAATTGCCAAAAAAATTATACTAAACCAAAAAAGATATAAAAAATATCCCATGATAAAGAAGATATGAGAGAAATGTCATTATCTATATATAAGGATAATTACCTTATAAAAAAATTAGCAGGTTTTACAGCATTATATAGCATAACTCTTAGTATTTTAGAATAAATTTTATTTGTGTTTGTTTGCTTGTTTTTCCATTTACATGTCTTGAGAAGGTACAGCTGTTAAACTAATAAAAATATTCAAAGTAGTCATATATACACTGATTATTATAGTTAATCTAACAACAAAACATGTTTCTTTAGTATATTTACTATTTTCAGCCTGTCCTGTAATAGGTCCCTAGAGCAACCTGTATATATAAGAGTATTACTATCAAGACAAAAATCCAGAAGTACTTGGGTTCCAGGAATTTGGAGTAGTGGACGCTTTTTCTTTTCTTATTCATCTTACTATTAAAACAATTAAAATAGTATAGGCAACTAAAAACCATAAACATTGCATATAAAGCAGACATAAACGACCCTAAAAGAGGGAGAGAATCGAGACCAATTAGAAATCTTGGGACCAAGATATAATGCAGTTATAATTGGTTTTCTTCTTGTCTCATATATTCAAGATTTAGAGCTAAGAAAACCAGTAACCCACAAATGTCAACAGATAGAATTGCATATCAATACACATAATAGTTAAACTCTAGAAAACTAGATGAAGGGTGAGAAAAAGAAAAGAGTCTTGAAAGAATTGAGAGAGAAATGACACCTTACCTGTAGGGGCAAAAATAGAACTCAAATTATACTAGATTTCTCACTGGAAATCTAGTGGAAGTGGTATAAAATGTTTTGAGTGCTGGGTGGCTCAGTATCCAACTTCAGCTCAGGTCATGATCTAATGGCTGGCTCATGAGTTCGAGCTCCAAAATTGGGTTCTCTACTGTAAGCACAAAGCCCAATTCAGATCCTCTGTTCCTCTCTCTCTCTCTCTGCTTCCCCTGATGGTTTTTTCTCTACCTTTCAAAAAAATAAACTTAAAAAAAAAGAATGTTAGAATGTTTTAAGTGCTGAAAGAAAAGAACTTTCAACCCATAATCCTGTAACTAGTGAAAAAATTCCTTAGGAATAAAGGGGAGATACTGACACTTTCATTTTCATAAGTATTCATAGATTGGGTTGCCAATATATCTACCCTAATAAATGGCTATAGAAAGTTCTATAAACAGTGAAGAAGCTACAAAAGAAGAACTTTTAGAACATGAGAAGGAAAAAAGGTCATGTAAAACAAAAATGTGAGAAGCAATAGATGAGCCTTTTCATCTTAAGTGTTCTAAATACTGTTTACAGATGAAAGAAAATATTATAACAATGTTTGATGTAGATCTAGATGTAGACAATTATATTCTAATTAGGGAGACTGAAGATATAAAAGAGGCTAAGTTTTCTATGCTTTGCTCTATTTAGTAAAATTAAATAAACAGCAGGCTCTGATAAGTTATGTATGTATATTGTGAAACATACATCAACCACCAAAAAACTATAAAAAGAAATATACTCAAAAAAACTACAGATAGGTAAAAATATAATTCTAAAAAATTATTTAAGTAATCCATAGGAGAATAGTAAAAACAAACAGAAAACCCAATGACCAAACAGAAAAACAACAAAAAATAATAACATGACAAATTATAGGCCTAATACATCAATAATTACATTAAATGTAAATTGTCTAAATATACCAAATAAAAGATATAAATTGACAGAATGGATTAATAAACATGAACCAAGTATATGTTGTCTACAAGAAACTCACTTCAGATAGAAAACTTAAGGCCATTTTAAAAGTAAAGGATGGTCATGAATATATAATACAAACAATCAAAGATAGCAGAAATGACTATATCAATGTCTAATCATGCAGACTTCAAAGGAAAGAGATGGAGAGGAACATCACATAGGTAATGGTCCATCTACCAACAAGACATAGAAATCCTAAATGTGTGCACCCCAAACAAGAGAGCTACAAAAATATGAAGCAAATGTATAGAATGTACAGAAATGGACAAACACACAATTATTACTGGAAAGTTCAACACCCCTCACCCAACAATTAAAAGAATGACTAAACATAAAATCAGCAAGGGTATAGAACATCTTAAAAGCATCATCAAGCAACAGTATCTAATCAACACTTTTAGAGCAGGTTACCCAAAAAGTGCAGAATACACATTATCTTCAAGGGCCCACAGAACATACACCACCTGAGGCTCACTCCTGGGCTATAAAATACATCAAAAAGCTTAAAAGAACTGAAATCATACAGAATATATTCCTCTACCACAATGGAGTCAAAACAGAAATCAATAACAGACCTGGAACAGGAAATTTTCTCAAAATTTCTCAAAATTTCTAGAAACTAGACAACAAATTTCTAACAATTCATTGTTTAAAAAGCAACTCTTAACATAAGTTGAAAAACCCATTGAACAGAATTAATATGAAAATATAACAAATCAAAATTTGAGAGCCACAGATAAAGCAGTGCTAGAAAAAATTATAGCACTAAATATGTACATTAAAAAAGAGGAAGTCTCAAATCAATAATCTAAACTCTCACTTCAAGAATGTAAAGAAAGAAAACTAAAATAAACACACACACACACACACACAACAGAAGGAAGGAAATAAAATGGAAATTGATGAAATTGAAAATGAAAAACAGTAAGAAGATTAATGAAAATAAGAATTGGTACTTTAAAAAAATCAATAATTCAGAAAATTTGAGCAAGACTGACAAAGAACAAAAGAGAAAATATACACATTACCAATACCAGAAGTAAAACAGGATCACTGTGTACTCTGTATACATGTATGTACCTATATATCATATATGTATATGATACATATGTATGATGCTAAAAATCACAAAAAAGATAATAGCAGAATACCATGAACAACTCTACACAAATATTGACAATTTAGGTAAAATGGATCAATTCTTCAAAATACAAACTACAACAACATACCCATTATGAAATAATTTTTTTGTCTTTATCCATGTATTTTTTATTGAGATGAAATTCACATAGCATGCAATTAACTGTTTTTAAAATGTACAATTTTAAACTGTAAGGTATTTAGCATGTTCACAATGTTGTGCAACCCTCGGCTCTCTCTAGTTTCAAATTTTTTCATGGCTCCATAATGAATACCATGCAGTATTTAATACATAGTAGCAGAATATTTACTATTGAAGCTTGAAAAGATGTGAGTTCTTTGTGTGCAATCTTTCATTAATGCATGTGAGAGGGTTTTCTTTTTTTTAATATTTTTACATTGTGGTACTTGTTTTGCTTGTTGGGGTGTTTGTTTATTTAATACATTCGGTCAGGGACAGAAATTACATGCTGTTTGTTTTTTTTTTCCCTAGGAAGTGTGTCTTGGGTTTTTCCCTTATTATTTTCTTTACTTCTTTTTTTTTTTCTCTTCTTTTTTTGGTGGTGGTGGTCGTTGTGTTTAAATGAAGTTGCTTTTACAACACCAAAGACTTAATCATCCATTTCCTATATAAAAGGTAGTTACTTTTTTGCATGGACCTCAAGTATATTGTAGTATAGAGGTGGAATTTAAGGAAAGGTATTAGGCAGGCTGTGTTGTAGCTTATGGGCAAGTAATAAATTGTATCATTTATCTTGAATGTATCATAGATAAGCTGCTATATAACGATTGTCACTTCAGATAGCTGTGACATTAGGTGATTAACTAGTTGTTACTTAACCTTCTAATTTGTGTATAAGTCTAATTACATGAAATAGAAGTTGGGGTTTTGATTTTTTTATTTCACTGGAGAATTCTACCAAACATTTAAAGAATTATCACTAATTCTACACATTCACTTTCAGAAAATAGAATGGAGAGGACTTCAATATCCATCATGAATACATAAGAAAATATTCTAAACTAAATATTAGCAATTAGAATTCAGCAATGTAAAAAGGTATTTTACACCATGACCAAGCAAATTTTATTCCAAAAATGCAAAAACATTTCAATATTTGAACATTAATGACTATAATTTGCCAAATTAATAGACTACAGAAGAAAAATCACATGATTTTATAAATATATACAGAAAAGGCAATTAACAAAATTCAAAACTTATTTATGATAACAATAGGGAAAATTTCCTCAACTTAATAAAAAGAACCTACAAAAACAAAAACAAACAAAAAAACCCAAAATCTCCAATGTTACATTTAATGCAGAAAAACTTAATGTTTTCTCTCTAACATTGAGAACAATTCATGAATTTTTGCTCTCACTACTCTCATCCAACATAAACTCTGAAGTTCAGTCATAGAAGGAAAAAAGAAAATAAGAATCTGTACTTCAGGAAGGAGGATACAGAAATGTCCCTTTTGCAGATAACTTAATTATCATATTTTGTATAAATTTCTAAGAAATCTATGAAAACATCCTATGACTAGTAAGTGGGTTAAGCAAGGTGGCAGGATATAAGATAAACATTTTAAAAATTCAATTGTATTTACACATACCTTAAATGAACAGACATAAAAACCAAAATTAAAAATGTAATTCATTTGTAATCACTCAAAAAATATGAAATACTGAGATGGATGGCTACCAAAACATGCAAAGGATTTGTATACTGTTGCCTACCAAACACTAATGAAAAAATTTTTTAAAAAGTAAGTGGAAAAATACATCATACTCATGAGTAGGAAGACTCAATATGGTTAAGATGTCAATTCTTACCATATTGCTATACAAGTTTAATGTATTTACTTTCAAAACCCAATAAAAATTTTCTGTAAATAAGAAAACATTCATATATATATATATATATATATATATATATATATATATATATATATAAAAGTGATGAGACTAAAATAACTAACACATTTTTGGAAAAAAATAATAAAGTAGTAGGAATCATTCTACTCAATTTTAAGATTTATTATCTGGCTATAAAAATCAAGACCATGTGGTATTGGTAGAGAGACACATTAATCAGTACAACAGAACAGACAACCCAGAATGAGAGTGACACAAATATAATTTTTGATGAAAATGAAAAAACAATTAAATGGAAAAAATGGACATACATAGACATATATAATTGTAAAATACACATACACACAATCCAAATCTGAAATACAAAATTAAAAATTAAGTTCAAATTCCAATGCACAGACATAAAATTATAAAACATTTGGGACCATTGGAGAAAATCTTTGGGATATATGGGAAGCTGAGGAGTTCTTAGACTTGACACCAAACACAGTCTGTAACAGAAAAATTGACAAATTGGGCACCAGGCTGGCTCAGCTGGTATAGTATGTGACTGCTGATCTTGAAGTTATAAGTACAAGCCCCATATTGGGTGTAGAGATTACTTAAAAATGAAATCTTTAAAAAAATGGGGGCTTCTTAGTGGCTCAGTCGATTATGCATATGACTTCAGCTCAGGTCGTGATCTCACAGTTCAGGAGTTCGAGCCCTACATTGGGCTCTCTGCTGTCAGCACAGAGCCTACTTCAGATCCTCTGTTTCTCTCTGCCCCTCCCCCATTCTTGCTCACTTGCTCTCTCTCTCTTTCTCTCCCTCTCTCTCTCTCTCTCAAAAATAAATACTAAAAAAACTGATGAATGGAATTGCACAAAATTTTTCTGTGAAAGACTGTTAAGAGGAAGAAAAGAGAAACTGACTAGACAAGATTATTGGCAAAGCACATATCTCACAAAAGACTATAATTGAGAATATATAATAAACTCTTAAAACTCAACAATAAAACAAAACCCACAAAGTATAGTTAGAAAAATCCAATTAGGAATATATGAATCTCTATTCATGTGTTTATGTATTCACAGGTGGCTTTGTTGGTTAAATATCTGACTCTTGGTTTCAGCTCAGATCATGATCTTTTGCAAACCCACTCTCTGCATACCTCCTGGCATTAACAGCATGACTTCTAACACTAGTACTTATAGCCAGCAAATCACATTTGTTAAAAGAAACCCTAGCCTGGAAAAACTGTACATCACAATACTCACCCTTATAAAACTATTCCTATTATAACCTTCACTGCCATTGAACTAATTATATTCTATATTTTATATGAAGCCACACTAGTCCCCACTCTGATTATTATCACCCAATGAGGTAATCAAATAGAATAACTAAACTCTGGACTTTACTTTCTATTCTACATTCTAGTAGGTTCATTACTTCTCCTAGTCGCATTATTATATATCCAAAATACATCAAGGTCCCTAAATTTTCAAACCATACAATACTGACTGAACCAATTTCAACCACTTGATGTAATATTTTCCTTTGACTAGCATGTATAATAGCATTTGTAGTAAAAATAGTCCTACGTGGATTACATCTCTGATTACCCAAAGCACATGTAGAAACCCCTACTGCTGGATCAATAGTATTTGCCACTGTGCTCCAGAAACTGGGTGGGTATGGAATAGCCATATTATAATATTATTTAATCCACTAACAGACCAAATAGCATATCTTTCCTAATATTATCCTATGAGGAATAAATATAAAAGCCCTATTTGCCTATGCCAAACAGATCTAAAATCCCTAATTGCATATTTATCCATAAGCCATATAGTCCTAGTCATTGTAGCAGTTCTTATCCAAACACCAAGAAGCTATATAGGAGCAATAGCCCTAATAATTGTCCATGTATCAACATCATCAATAATATTCTGTCTCACAAACTCAAACTATGAGCAAGTCTAATGCTGAACAAGAAGGATAATTCGAGAACTAGGTGATGCAATCAAATGGAAAAATACCCCTATTGTAAAAATTCTAGAAGAGGAAGAGAGAGAGAAAGGGGCTGAAGGGATACTTGAACAAATTATAGCCAAGAACTTCCCCAATTTGGGGAAGGAAACAGACATTGAAATCCAAGAGGCACAGAGAACTCCCCTCAGACATAACTTGAATCAGTCTTCTGTATGACATATCATAGTGACACCGGCAAAATATAAGGATAAATAGAAAAATCTTAAAGCATCTAGGAATAAAAGGGCCCCAACATATAAAAGGAGACATATCAGAGTAGTAGCAGACCTATCTACTGATACTTGGTAGCCAGAAAGGAATGGCAGGAAATCTTGAAGGTGATAAGTAGGAAAATATGCAGCCAAGAATCCTTTATCCAGAAAGTCTGTCATTCAGAATAGAAGGAGAGATAAAGGTTTTCCCAAACAAACTAAAATTGAAGGAATTCATCACCACTAAACCAGCCCTACAAGAAATCCTAAGAGTTGAAGGGGAAGGGGGAGGGGGGAAAGAGGTGGTGGTGATGGTGGAGGGCACTTATGGGGAAGAGCACTGGGTGTTGTATGGAAAACAATTCGACAATAAAATATTATGGGGGAAAAAATCCTAAGGGGGACTCTATGAGGGAAATGTTGCAAGGAACACAAATTACCAGAGACACCACTACAAGCTTGATTCCTACAAAGAACACATGACTCTAAACCCATATTTTTCAATAATAACACTGAATGTAAATAAACTAAATACTCCAATCAAAAGAGATAGGGTACCAAAATGCATAAAAAAGAAGATCCATCCATTTACTATCTACAAGAGACTCATTTTAGACCTGAGAACACCTTTGGATTGAAAGTGAGGGGATGGAGAAATATCTATCATGCTACTGAAAGTCAAAAGAAAGCTGGAGTAGCCATACTTATATCAGACAAACTGGACTTTAAAGTTAAGGCAGTAAAAAAAGATGAAGAAGGACATTAAATAATAATTACAGGGTCCATCTATCAGGAAGAGCTAATAATTATAAATGTCTACACACTGAATTTGGAAGCACTCAAATATATGAAACAATTAATCATAAACATAAGCAATTTTATTGATAAGAATGTGCAAATTGAAGGGGACTTTAATACTACATTTACAGCAATGAAAGATCAACTAGACAGAAAATCATTAAAGAAACAATAGACCTGAATGACATATTGGACCATATGGACTTGACAGATATATTTAGAACTCTACATCCTGAAGCTGTGAAATTCACTTTCTTCTTGAGTGTACAGGGTACATTCTCCAAGACAGATAACATACTGGGTCATAAAGCAGCCCTCAATAAATATAAAATAATTGAGATGATGCCATGCACACTTTCAGATCACAATGCTATGAGTCTTGAAATCAATTCCAGGGAAAAGTCTGGAAAACCTCCAAAACAGAAGTTAAAGAACATCCTTCTAAAAAAATGAAAATGAAAATACAACCATCCAAACTCTTTGGGATGCAGCAAAGGCAGTCCTAAAAGGGAAGTACATGGCTATCCAGGCTTATTTCAAGAAACTAGAAAAAAATGCAAATACAAAATCTAACAGTGTACCTAAAGGATCTAGAAGCAAAGCAGCAAGAGCACCCCAAATCCAGTAGAAGAAGAGAAATAATAAAGATCAGGGCAGAAATAAACACTATAGAATAAAAAAACATAACTGAACAGATTGATGAAACCAGGGTTGGTTTTTTTGAAAAAAATAAACAAAATTGCTAAACATTTAGCCAAGCTTCTCAAAAAGGAAAAAGAAAGCATTCAGATAGACAAAATCATGAATGAAAATGGATTTATCACAACTAATCCCTCAGAAATATAAGCAATTATCAGGGAATACTAAGAAAAATTATATGTCAACAAATAGGACAACCTAGAAGAAATGGACAAATTACTAAACACACACACTACCAAAATTCAAATGGGAATAAATAGAAAATCTGAACCAACCCATAACTAGTAAAGATATTGAATCAGTTATCAAAAACCTCTTAACTAGTAAAGATATTGAATCAGTTATCAAAAACCTCTTAACTAGTAAGAGCCCAGGGCCAGACGGCTTCCCTGGGGAAGTCTACCAGACATTTAAAGCAGAGTTAATAACCATTATTCTCAAGCTATTCAAAAAAATAGAAATGGAAGGAAAACTTCTGGACTCATTATACAAAGCCAGCATCACTTTGATTCCAAAACAAGACGGAGACCCAACAAAAAAAGAGAACTACAGGCCAATCTCCTTGATGAATACAGATGCAAAAATACTCGACAAGATACTAGTAAATCAAATTCAACAGCATATAAAAATAATTATCCACCATAATCAAGTGGGATTCATTCCTGCGTTACAGGGCTGGCTCAATATTCACAAATCAATTATTATGATAATCAGATTAACAAATGAAAAGATAAAAACCATATGATACTGTCAATAGATGCAGAAAAAATATTTGACAAAATACAGCATCCTTTCTTAATAAAGTCCCTCGAGAAAGTAGGGATAGAAGGAACTTACTTAAACATCATAAAAGCCACTTATGAAAAGCCCACAGCTGATATCATCCTCAATGGAGAAAAACTGAGAGCTTTCTCCCTGAGATCAGGAACATGACAGGGATGTCCACTCTCACCAGTCTTGTTTACCATAGTGCTGGATGTCCTAGCATCAGCAATCAGACAACAAAAGGAGATAAAAGGCATCAGAACTGGCAAAGATGAAGTCAAACTTGCACTTTTTACAGGTGACATGATACTCTACATGGAAAAACCAACAAACTCCACCAGAAGTCTACTAGAATGGATCCATGAATTCAACATAGTCGCAGGGTACAAAATCAATGTACAGAAATTGGCTGCAGCTTTATACACCAATAATAAAGCAACAGAAATAGAAATAAAAAAGTGATCCCATTCACAATTGAACCAAAAACCATAAAATACCTAGGAATAAACCTAACCAAAGATGCAAAAGTTCTCCATGATGAAATCTATAGAAAACTTATGAAGGAAATTGAAGAAGACACAAAGAAATGGAAAAACATTCCATGCTCAGGGATCAGAAGAATAAATATTGTTAAACTGTTAATACTATTCAAAGCAATCTACACATTCAATGCAATCCCAGTCAAAATTGCACCAGCATTCTCCTCAAAGCTAGAACAAACAATCCTAAAACCACAAAAGACCTGCAATAGGCAAAGTATATTGAAGAAGAAAACCAAAACAGGAGGCATCACAATCCCAGACTTTAGCCTCTACTATAAATCTGTAATCATTAAGACAGTATGGTATTGTCACAAGAACAGACACATAGACCAATGGAATAGAATAGAGAGCCAGAACTGGACCCACAAATGTATGGCCAATTTATCTTTGACAAAGCAGGAAAGAGTATCCAATGGAAAAAAACCAGCCTCTTTAACAGATGGTGCTGGGAGAACTGGACAGCAACATGTAGAAGAATGAAACTAGATCACTTTCTTACACCAAACACAAAAATAAACTCAAAATGGATGAAGGACCTGAATTTGAGACAGGAAACCACCAGAATCCTAGAGGAGAAAGCAGGAAACAACCTCCTCGATCTTATCCACAGCAATTTCTTACTAGACACATCTCCAAAGGCAAGGGAATCAAGAGCAAAAATGAACTATCGGAACCTCATCGAGATAAAAGCTTCTGCACGGCCAAGGAAACAACCAATAAAACTAATAGGCAACCAGTGGAATGGAAAGATATTTGCAAATGCCATATCGGATAAAGGGCTAGTATCCAAAATCTATAAATAACTCAACAAGCTCCCCACCCCAAAAAACAAATAATCGAGTAAAGAAATGGGCAGAAGACATGAACAGACACTTTTCCAAAAACACATCCATATGGTCAACGTCATGAAATGATGCTCAAAGTCATTCATCATCAGGGAAATACAAGTCAAAACCACATTCGGATACCAAGTCATGTTGGTCAGAGGTGCTAAAATGAACACATCAGGAGACTATTGATGCTGGTGAGGATGTGGAGAAATGGGCACCCTCCTACACTGTTGGTGGGAATGTAAATTGGTACAGCTACTCTGGAAAATGGTGTAGAAGTGCTTCAAAAAATTAACAATAGAACTCCCCTATGACCCAACAATAGCACTGCTGGGATTTACCCAAGAGATACTGGAGTGCTGATGCATAGGAGCACAGGTACCCCAATGTTCACAGCAGCACTTTGAACAATAGCCAAATCATGGATACAGCCTAAATGTCCCTCAACTGACAAATGGATCAAGAAGATGTGGTTTATCTATGATACATTCAAGATACATGATACAATTTATTACTTGCCCATAAGCTACAACACAGCCTGCTTAATACCTTTCCTTAAATTCCACCTCTATACTACAATATACTTGAGGTCCATGCAAAAAAAGTAGCTACCTTTTATATAGGAAATGGATGATTAAGTCTTTGGTGTTGTAAAAGCAAGCTGCTATATAACGATTGCCACTTCAGATAGCTGTGAAATTAGGTGATTAACTAGTAGTTACTTAACCTTCTAATTTCTGTGTAAGTCTAATTACACGAAATAGAAGTTGGGGTTTTGATTTTTTACTTTGCTTTTCTGTCTGGAGTGGCATTGTAACTACTGTATTGTAAATGATGGAAAATAATTGCATATGTTAAAAAAATAAATTGTATTATATTAAAAAATAAAAATAAAAACAAAAAAAGGCAAAAAAAGAAGATGTGGTTTATATATACAATGGAATACTACATGGCAATGAGAAGAATGGAATATGGCCATTTGTAGCAATGTGGATGGAACTCGAGGGTATTATGCTAAGTGAAATAAGTCAGAGAAGCACAAATGCCATATGGTTTCACTCATATGTGGAACAGGAGATACTTAACAAAGGACCATAGGAGAGGGGAAGGGGAAAAAATAGTTAAGGAGAGGGAGGGAGGAAACCATAAGAGATTCTTAAATACTGAGAACAAACAGGGTTCATGGGAGGGGGGGAGAGGGGAAAATGGGTAATAAGCATGGAGGAGAGCACTTGTTGGGATATGCACTGAGTGTTGTATAAAAATCAACTTGACAATAAGCTATAAAACTAAAGTTATTAAACATTTTTAAAAAGCTGACAAATATGTTACCAGGTAGTTGCACTGATATTGTTTTCCTTTACAGGAACATAAGTTTAAGAATTTGAATTTCATTAAATTATTTTTCAATAGAGTATTTAAAACTTATTCAACAATTGCATATTGAGCACCTACTATGTACCAGGAACTACAGAATGTGACACAATAGAATGTACGCATAATGTACAATAATACAACTACAATAGAATAAAGAAGTTTGAGTTTGCTAGAATTCAGTCTCTGACTAGCCTACCATCATGATTTTTTAAATTTCTGATTTTCTGATGAAGTTTGTTTCATTACAACATTTGTTGCTATTCATCTATGTATAGAGTTTTTCTTTCAAAATAATAGCTTAATAAGACCTCCTTTGATTCTCCATGTTAAACTTCTATTTGTACCAAAACCAAAGTACAAGTAATGGCTTTCAAAAAGAAAAGATATTTAAACTTGCGTACGATGCATAGGCAGTTATAGGTTACATTTTATTATAAACATAGTTTGTAGATTTCTGCCTTTTAAACAAAGAAATTCAGTAAACACCAGAATGGAAGCTATGTTTTACTTTTCAATTAGCAAACAGCATCTACAGTCACTGAGAGAAATACATATCTAAGGGAATATTATTAATATATTTTCCATCATGTCAATATTATACCTTAAATGTTTGAATGGATGGTATTTAAAGTTAAGTGATCCTCTCATTTGATATTTTTGGTGACAAAAATACATTCTTATTTTGTCTAGTTCTTCAAATGTTCCTCATTAATTTACATATAACACCTATTATTATTAAATAGGAATAATCCTTTTTAAAGGACATAAAAATAAATATTTAATGGTGAGAACATTTTCTCAGTTGTTTTTTGAGCTTCACTATTGAAAAGCTGTTTTTTTCTTAGAACTGAAAGACATCAATAACTTAATTATTTAATTGCTACTATGAGCAATAGAGATTTAAACATCTGTTCCTCTATTCTTGAACTCTGCCTGAAAATAAGCCAATGTAAGAGCTGAAGTAATGATTTCAAAGTCAGATAGCATATAAGGACAGGAAAAATGTCTTTAAAATTCTCTTTTTTACTGAATAAAATTCTACTATGTGTGTGTGTGTGTGTGTGTGTGTGTGTGTGTGTATCCCCTATATTTATTCTTTATCCATTCAACTATAGATGGATACTTGGGTTGCTCCCATATCTTGGCTATTGTAATTAATGCTGCAATAAACATTGAGGAGCACATATCTTTTTAAAATTAGTATGTTTGTGTTCATTAAATAGTCAGTAGTATAATTACTGGATCATATAGTAATTCTTTTTTTTATTTTGTGAGGAACTTCCATATTGTTTTCCACAGTTTATATTCCAACCAACAGTGCACAAGGGCTTCTTTTCTCCCTATCCTCAGAAACACTTATATTTCTCGTGTTTTCGATTTTAGCCATTTGTTATATTAAATTCAAGCATACAATATAGTTAACACTTCCATACATCACCATGTGCTCATCACAACAAGTGCCCTCTTTAATCCCCATCACCTATTTAGTCTATCCCACACCTGCCTACTGTCTTGTAATCATCAGTTTGTTCTCAATAGTTAAAGATCTGTTTCTTGGTGTGCCTTTTCTATTTTTACTTCCCTTTCATTTGTTTGCTTTCTTAAATTCCACATATAAGTGAAACCATATGTTTTTTATTCTCTGACTTATTTTGCTTAGCATAATATACTCTAGTACTATCCATGTTGTTGCAGATGGAGAGATTTCATTTTTCATGGCTGAGTAATATTCCATTGTATATATACACCACTTCTTTTTACCCATTTATCACTTGCTGGACACTAGGGCTGTTTTCACAATTTGACTACTATAGATAACGTTCCTATAAACATTGGGGTGCATGTATCCCTTTGATTTAGTATTTTTGTATTCTTTGTTTAAATAATGAAAGTTTTACTTCTTTTTTGCCTATTTGGATGCCTTTCATTTCTTTTTGTAGTCTCACTGCTGTGACTAGGACATCCAGTACTATGTTAAGTAACAGTGGTTAAAAGTGGATATCCCTGTCTTATTCCTGACTGTAGAGGAAAAGCTTTCAAGTTTTCCTCATTGAGAAAGACATTAACTGTGGGTTTTTAATAGATTCCCTTTCTTATGTTGAGGTATGCTCCCTCTAAATGTATTTCATTGAGCGTTTTTATCATGAATGGATGTTGTACATTGTCAAATGCTTTTTCTGTGTCTACTGAAATCATCACATGGTTCTTATCCTTTGTTTTATTAATGTGATGTATCATTGATAGATTTGCAAATATTGAACCACCCTTGAAACCCAGAAATATGTACCACTTGATCTCTGTGAATAACTTTTTAATGTATTATGGACTCAGTTTGATAGTATTTTATTGATCATTTTTGCCTCTGTGTTAAGGAGGCATATTGAACTATAGTTCTCTGTTTTAGTGGAATCTTTATCTGGTTTTGGTATGAAGATAATGCTGACTTCATCAGATGAATTTGAAAGTTTTTCCTACTTTTGAAATAGTTTGAGAATAGGTATTAACTCTTCTGTAAATTTTTGGTAGAATTCACCTGTGAAGCCATCTGACCATGCACTTTTGTTTGATAGGAATTCTTTTTTTTAATTTTTAATTTTTTTAATTTTTATTTATTTTTATATAGTTTATTGTCAAATTGGATTCCATATAACACCCAGTGCTCTTCCCCCCAAGTGCCCTCCTCCATGTCCATTATCCCCCTCTCCTTTGCCCCTCCCCCTTCAGCCCTCAGTTCGTTTTCAGTATTCAAGAGTCTCTCATGATTTGCTTCCCTACCTCTCCCTAACTCTGTTTCCCTCTTCCCCTCACCATGGTCCCTCGTTAGGTTTCTCCTGTTCTTCTGTTAGACCTATGAGTGCAAACATATGGTATCAGTCTTTCTCTGCCTGACTTATTTCGCTTAGCATGACACCCTCAAGGTCCATCCAGTTTCTTACAAATGGCCATATTTCATTCTTTCTCATTTCCATGTAGTATTCCATAGTATATATAAACCACATCTTCTTGATCCATTCATCAGTTGATGGGCATTTAGGCTCTTTCCATGATTTGGCTATTGTTGAAAGTGCCACTATGAACATTGGGTACATGTGGCCCTATGCATCAGCACTTCTGTATCCCTTGGGTAAATCCCCAGAAGTAATATTGCTGGGTCATAGGGGAGTTATACTGATAGTTTTTTGAGGAACCTCCACACTGTTTTCCAGAGCAGCTGTACCAGTTTACATTCCCACCAACAATGTATGAGGGTGCCCATTTTTCCACATCCTCGTCAGCACCTATAGTTTCTTGATTTGTTCATTTTAGCCACTCTGATTGGCGTGAGGTGGTATCTCAGATAGGAGTTCTTTGATTGTTGATTCAATTTCTTTGCTGGTATCTATCTGTTCAAGTTTTCTAACTCTTCCTGTTTCAGTTTTGATAGTCTATATGTGTGCAGGGATCTATCCATTTCTTCCAAGTTATCCAATATGTTGTCATATAGCTGTTCATAATATTCTCTTGTAATTATATCTGTTTCTGTGCTGTTGGTTTCTAGTTCTCCTAATTAGTGATTTTATTAATTTGGGTTCTTTTTCTTTTTGATAAGTCTGGCTAAAGCTTTATCAATTTTACTAAATTTTTCCAAGAACCAGCTCCGGTTCTTTTGTTTGTTTGTTTGTTTCTATGCCATTTATTTCTGCTCTTTTATTATTTCCTTCTTTCTGCAGGCATTAGACTTCTTTTATTGTTCTTCTTCTAGATCCTTTGGATGTACGGGTAGGTGGTTGAGATTTTTCTTGATTCTTGAGGTAGACCTGTGTTGATATACACTTACCATCTAAGACTGCATCTCCTACCTTCCAAAGGTTTCGGACCATAGTGTTTTCACTTTCATTTTTTCCATGTATCTTTTTTAATTCTTTGATTTTCTGGTTGTTCTATTCATTGTTTTGTAGCATGTTGTTTCACCTCCATGCATTTGCATGTGTTTGTGGTTTTTCCAAATCTTTTCCAGTGGTTGACATCTAGTTTCATAGCATTGTGGTCAGAAAAGGTGCATGGTAGAATATCAATCTTTTTGTATTTGTTGAGGCGTGTTTTATGACCTAATATGTGATCTATTCTGGAGAATGTTCCACGTACATTTCACAAGAATGTGCACTCTGCTGTTTTAGGATGAAATCTTCTGAATGTATTTTTTAGTCATCTGGTCCAGTGTGTTATTCAAAGCCATTGTTTCCTTGTCTATTTCATATTTAGAGGATCTGACCATTGTGTGAGTGGGTGTTAAAAGTCCCCTGCCGTTATTGTATTATTATCAGTTAGCTCCTTTATGTTGGCTATGGTTTTATATATGTTGTTGATCCCCTGTTGTGTGCATTAGTATACATAATTGTTATATCTTCTTGTTGGATCGTCCCCTTTATGATTACATAATGCCTTTCTTTGTCTCTTGTTACTGTCTTTGTTTTAAAGTCTGGTTTGTCTGATGTAAGTGTTGTTACTCCAGCTTTGTTTTGAGATCCATTTGTATGATAAATGCTCCTTCACCTCCTCACTTTCAGTCTACAGGTGTCTTTAGATATAAAATAAATCTCTTATAGTCAGAATATAGCTGGATCATTTTTTTTCTTTTAATCCACTCTGACACATCCTATATATTTTGATTGGAGTATTTAGTCCATTTATATTCAAATTAATTACTTATAGAAATGTATTTTTTTGCCATTTTATTACTTGTTTTAACATTGTTTCTGGAGATTTTTTTCTGATCCTTTCTTATCTTTGTCATCTTTGGTCTCTCCTTTCCATTCAAAGATTCCTCTTTAATATTCTTCCAGGGCTGACTTAGTGGTCCTGAACTCCTTTAATTTTTGTTTTTCTGGGAAACCCTTTATCTCTCCTTCTATATTGAGTGATAGTCTTGCTGGATAGAATATTCTTTGCTGCAGACTTTTCCTATTCAGCAATTTGAATATATCATGCCACTCCCTTTTGGCTTGCCAAGTTTTTGTTGAAAATTTTCCAGCTAGCCTTTTGAGTTTTCCTTTGTAAGTTAAGGACTTATTTTGTCTTGCTGCTTTTAAGATTTTTTAACACCATATTTTGAAAATTTAATTATAATTTACGTCTTGGCATTGGCCTACTTTCGTTGATTTTGATGGGAGATCTCTGCACCTCCTGAATCTGGATGTCTGCTTGCTTCTCCAGACTAGGGAAGTTTTCAGGTATTATTTCTTCAAATAAACTTTCTGTCTCCTTTCTCTCTTCTTCTTGTGGGATTCCTAGAATATGAATGTTATCACATTTGATGGAGTCACTGAATTCCCTAAGTCAATTCTTATGTTGCACAATACTTCTTTCTTTCTTTTGTTCAGTTTCGTTATTTTCTATTGTTTTGTATTCTAGTTCACTAATTCACTCCTCAACTTCTTCTAGCCTGTTGTTCATTGCCTGTTTCCAATCTTGTTTATTGCACTCTTCACCTCTGATTCTTTTTTAACTCTTTTATCTCTACAGTACAGGTCTCACTGATGTCTTCCATTCCTCTCTCAAGCCCAGAGTATATTTATGATTTCTGCTTTCATTTCTCCATCAGGCATATTGCTTATGTGAATTTCACTTAGATCTATAGTTATGGCCTTATTTTGTTCTTTCATTTGGGATGAATTCCTCCATCTTGGTATTTGGTCTACGTCTCTGCCTCCTTATGTGTGTTAGAGAAGCCAGTTATGTCTCCTGCTCCTAAAAGTAATAGCTTTATGAAGAAGAGGTTAAATAGTGCCCAGGGCCTGGAACTTCACTGAGTACCTATCGTGTGTGATGCATACACTGTCCTTTTTGTTTGGGTTGCACTATTTTTCATATCAGTCATCTGTAGAGCCTCTCCTTGCTTTTGGGGGGCAATGTTTGGTCCCTGGCCTGAATGTGGTGAGTTTTAACTAGGTGTGCTCTGGTTTGCTTGTGAAATGGGATCTGACACCAAACCCACCAGAACTGCAGTCCTGCATAATTATCTGGCCAGGAAAAGTGGTGTGAGCAGGGATTTGTGCTGGTCTTCTGGGGTAGGAACATGCTGTGCTAGGACTGAGGCAAGTGTGACTGAGAAAGTTGTTCCTGCCACAGTACAGGTGGGTGGGGTTTGGTGTTAGCAAGTTAGGCAGCCAGTGTTGGTGCTGAGTTGCTTCGCTCAGGTGACTCTGTGTTTATGCTGGGGGGCAAGAATAGAAATGATGCCAGCCAGCTCCTTAGTTCCTGGGGTAGCATCTCCAGGTATGCTGCCTCTCAGGGGCACATTCTGAGAAGAGTGTACAATCTCCCCACAGTGTGCTCCAGGGACTTTCAGATTGTGTTTCCACAGTGCCTTCCCCTGTGTTCTTCGCCTGCTCTCTCTCCAGGAGCAGGGCAGTGCCTTGTAGGCTCTATTCCAAGTGTGCTGACTTTTTAAAATTTCAGGCTTTAAGCCTTGCTGGTTGCAAGAATTCACAAAATTCAGCCCCTCTCATTTTCCAGGTCAACGGCTTTGGTAAAATATTCTTCTTGTGCAATCCCAGGTGTGCCCCCACTTTCGCGTCCTTCTCCATGACCATTGCTCCCTCCCCTCTGCAGCACCCATGATATGTTTCTCTCCTAAATCACATCTCTGCACTTCTAACTTCCTTGATGTGGGCTTTCATCTCCCTTCCTTTGTGGAGTTTTTTCTGTCTGTCTTCAGGTTGGCTTCTGAGATATTTAGCATGATTTGGTAGTTACTTAGTTGTTTTTATGGGATGTGATGAGACTAGGGTATTCCTACTCCACAGCTATCTTTCCCCTCTGTGTATTTTAATTGGATTATGGGAGAGGGTAGGTGTTAGTGTTGAGTTATAGTTTTTGTAAGGTTTTTTTTTTATATATTTTGAATATTAACCCTTTATTGAACATATCATTTGCCACTATATTCTCCCATTCAGAAGGTTGCCTTATATTTTATCTATTTTGCTGTGGAAAGCCTTTTATTTTGATGTAGTCCTAATATTTTAATTTTACTTTGGTTTCCCTTGCCAGAGGACACAATGGTATAAAAATGTATCTGTGACCAATGTCAAAGAAATTACTGTTTTCTTCATGGAGTTTTATGGCTTCAGGTCTCTCGGATCTGTAATCCATTTTGAGGTTATTTTTCTGTATGGCATAGAAAAGTGGTCTAGTTCCATTATGTTGCATGAATGAATTCTGGATTCTGCCCAATTTTCCCAACACCATTTATTGAAGAGACTGTCTTTTCCCCATCATACCCTCTTGCCTCCTTTGTTGTAGATTAATTGACCATGTAAACATGGGTTTATTTATAGACTTTCTATTCCATTCCATTGATCTGTGTGTCTATTTTTGTACCAGCACCATTCTTCAGCTTTTCAATGGATCTTGAAATCTGGGATTGTGATACCTCCAGCCTTGTTCTTCTTTTCCAAGGTTGCTTTGATGCTTCGACTACTCAAGTCTTTTGTGGTTCCATGCACATTTTATGATTATTTTTTCTAGTTCTGTTAAAAACGTTCTTGGCATTTGATAGGTGTTGCATAAAATGTGTGTGTAAACACTTTAACAGTATTGATTCCACGAACATGGAATATCTTTCCATTTGTTTGTGTTATCTTCAATTTCTTTCATCAGTGTTTTACAGTTTTTGGAGTACAGACCTTTCGCCTTGTTAAGTTTATGCTTAGACATTTTATTCTTTTTGGTGCAACTGTAAATGGAATTGCTTACTTTCTTTTTCTGCTACTTCATTATTAGTATGTTTCTGTACACTACACAATAGCTTCTGTATACTAATTTTGAACCCTGTGACTTTACTGAATTCATTTTCCAGTTCTAGAAGTTTTTTGTGGACCCTTTAGGGTTTTCTATACACAATATCATGTCATCTGCAAATAGTGACATTTTTGCTTCTTTCTTACCAATATAGATGCCTTTTATTTATTTTTCTAGTCTTATTGCTGTGGCTAGGACTTCCAACACTATGTTGAATAAAAGAGATGAAAGTAGACATCCTTGTCTTGTTCCAGATCTTAGGGGAAAAAAATCTCTCAGTTTTACACCATTGAGTATGAACTTAGCTAAGATATCAGTGTACACGTGTCAAAATGGCTAAAATAAAAAAAAAAAACACCAAAAAAACCCAACAAATCTTGGTGAGGATATGGAAAAAAGGAAAACCCTGTTCACTGTTGTGAGAATGGAACTGGTGCCGCCACTGTGGGAAACAGTGTGGAGGCTCCTGTGTGATCCAGTAACCCCACTACGGGACGGCTACACAAAGAAAACAAAAGCGCTAGTTTGGAAAGCTTTCTGCACACCTGTGTATACTGCAGCATTATATACAATAGCCAAGATATGTAAATGGCCCAGTGTCCACCCCTAGATGACTGGATAAAGAAGATGCAGTATATATACATGATGAGATATTATTCAGTCATAAAAGACAATGGAATATTGTTATTTGCAACAACAGGAATGGACCCAGAGGGTATAATGCTAAGTGAAATAAATCAGTGAAAGAATGACCATTGCTGTATAATTTCACTGATATTTAAGAAACAAATTTAAGAAACAAAACAAATGAACAAAGAGAAAAAGACAAACAAACAACAAAAACCAGACTCTTAAATACATAGAACAAACAGGTGATTGCCAGAGGTGAGGTGCAAAGGAAGAATCGGTGAAATAGAAAAAGGGGATTAAGAGTGCACTTATCTTAGTGAGCACTGAGAAATATATAAAATTGTTGAATGATAAAGAGGAAAAGAAAAGTTTTGTTTTTGCTTTTGTTTTTTGAAATCTCAACATTTATACCATCTCCACCATCCCAGCCAGAGGTAAGTCTTGATGAGACAACATTTCCAATTGTTCCAAGCTATTTTGTCCATAGGTTGACAGTGCATAGAAAGCTGAAGACATGTAATAAATAATTTACAGCAAAATATTAGCTATACGACCAGAAGGGTTTTTTCTCCCTTTTACCACCATGAGGGTCATAAAAACAAGTTGAAAGAGCATGATAGCCCAGTATTTGCTAGCTTAAATACTAATTTCAAATCTACTACATCTAATCTCTCACAATAAACCTTCTCAATTGATACAATCACTGTCTCGTGCTTCTGAGGGGAAAATCAAGAATCAGAAGATTTAAAGAGATTTGTATCAGAGTTGGGTGGAATTTGTACTTGACCTGAATCAGATACTCTGGTCTATAAATGTGAAAAGAATTTATTGGTTTTCTGAAGTTAACACTAATGAAACTCACTTTTTAAAACAAAATACTTCATATACACATTTTCATTTATTCATTTTAAATATTATTTAGAAATGATTAGGTACCAAATATTCCAATAGAGACTGATAAAAATTACATATGTAATATATAAAATAGGTATTTTTGCCATGAAAAATTTATGATTTCATAATAGCTAGTAAAACTAATGATTTATACAACTTACTGAGCACTGTCTATAGTATAGGCACACATATATATTTGTATGTATTTATTTACTCAACATTACTATGAGAAAGGTACTGCTATTATCTACATTTTTCAGATGAAAAAAGTGAAGAATAAGGAACATAACCTACAAAAGCCCAAACATTTTGTAATATTTTGCAAATCATAGCAACTGGTAGTTATGAATTCCAAAGGTACAATTAGTAATTATTCTCCTTTTCCTGAAGCTGAGATATGGTTTATAAAGCCATCAGAATGCTGCAAAGATTCTTTTGCAATCATTATGATGATTTACTGCAAAAGAATTGCCTTAGAATTCAAACAAAAGCACTAGGTTCTTAGCATCTTCCTCTCTTTACTCTGTCCTTCCTCCTGCAGAACTATAGTCTCTAAGTAGAAGCTTTTCTACCCAAACAGTATACTTATCCCAGGGCTCCTGATGCCTAGACATAGTTCTGGTGTTAAAGCCCTTGATTCAATTTACTTGGATAAGAAATAAATATCATAAATATTATTCAAACTCTTCTGGAGAATAAAAAAATAGAAAGAATTCCTAACTATTTGATGAACCTGAGAATGATATAATAGGAAAGGAAAATTACAAACCAATAACTCATAAACATTAATACAGCAATCATATAGAGTGTATTAAAAAAATTGCATCTATGACACACAGAAATAATTATACATTTTAAGCAAGGGCTATATTAGGTATAATATGTAATATTAACATTATAAATCAATTATTGCATTTCAGTACATTATTGTAAATATGTGAAAGATCATAAGATTATCTTATTTGATATAAAAAATTACAGAATTCAATATCCATTCATTGTTTTAAAAATGAACCTAAAACCACTTTAGGAAACTAGGGATAGAAGAAAACTTTTTTAATCTGATCAAAAATATCCATAGAAAAAATAAAGTCAACAGCAAAACACCTACTCAACAGTAAAACGTTGGATACTTTCTCTAGAATTAAGAACCAAGAAAAAGTTGCCCCCCCATCGCAATTTCTATTAAAAACTGTAAGAGTACCTAATCAGTTCAAAGAAGGAAACAATGTCCTAGAATTATTACATAAAATATGATAAAAAATCCAAAAGATTTGTAGACAAGTATTAAAATAAATGAATGAATTTAGCAAGGTATTTGGATATGAGGACAATACATAAAAATTAATTCTAATTTTACACAAGAGATATATTATAAATTTTAAAAATAGTCTACAATATTTAAAAATCAGATACCCAGAAATAAAGCTATCAAAAATAAGCAAGTGAAACAAGTTAAGATTTAAACAAGATTAAATAAATAAATGGCAAGACAGACAAGTTCATAATCTGTGAAACTCAATAATTTAAAGATACAAATTTCAAGTTAATCTGTACATTCAGTGTTATTTTCAATTGAAAAAAATTCCATCTGTTTTTTTGCAGAAATTTACTAGATTATTTAAAAATTTATATGTATATGCAAAGGGTCAAGAATAATCAGCAAATCTTAAAGATAAAGAAGAAGGCTAAAGGTCTTACACTATCTGATATCAAGATCTATTGCTGGGACACCTGGGTGGGTCAGAAATTACTGGAAGTGGCATGGAGTGTGGGGGAAAAGGTGGTTCTGGGGTGATAGGAATGTTCTCCTCTGGACTCTGGTTACACAGGTGTGTTCAGTTAGTGAAAACTCTGCCAGCTCTAAGAAGTTCAGTATGTGCACTTTCTACACATACGTGTTACACTATAATGTAGGAGTTCTACAATTAATTTAAAAATAAAAACCATCACCTGCATGGTGCTTAAAAACCTCTAGATTCTAAAGCAATTAAGAATTTCAAGTTTGAGTTTACAAGTCAAAGAGATTTAAAGAAAATTGCAACTTTTAATTTAAAACATAATTCTCTTTTATTAACCTAATTTTACTTTCTACATCTTGATAGAATTAATAGTTTTAATTTTTTGTTTTATTTATTATTGAGACAGAGAGAAACAGGGCATGAGTGGGGAAGGGTCAGAGAGAGAGGAAGACACAGATCCCAATTGCACTCCAGGCTCTGAGCTATCAGCACAGAGGCTAATGTGGGGCTCGAACCCATGAACCGTGAGATGGTGATCTGAGCTGAAGTTGGCTGCCCAACCAACTGAGCCACCTTAATAGTTTTATTAAGAATCATTTTTAATTAAACTTTTGCACATCTATGCAGTTCCATCAATGAATTTTCAAATAGGTTGCAATGAATATTTGCCACCTAGTACTGATTTTTTAAAAATAGAGAAGTGTGTAACAAAATTCAACTCAGTACTTACAGATGATCTTTACCACAACAACAAACAATCAAATACTACTATTCCAGCTATTTTGTGTCTCTATGAGAAATTTAAAGCCTAAATACCTAAGTTAAGTAACTTAATTGAATGCCTCTATTTTAAAAATGAATTTGGGGTCACCATGATATCCTTTCACTCCACATTTTAGATAATTCTTTTGGGTCCATTTATGCCATTTAGGCCCATACTCTAATTGCACTGTCCAAGGACTAGAGTGAAGTAAATATTTCATTTCGCTTTTGAAATATTTAGTAAAATCCTTTGTCAATCCAAGGACAAACTGTGATGTACTAAAATGGATCATTAGTGCTTTTAATCTCTTATTTCTGCCATGCTCTCTGGCTGACTCCCTCCTCCCCAACGCACTGTGCCTCTGTTACCTGTGTTCTCCAGGCCTGTGTCCATTAAGGAATCATGCTGAGCCTGTCCTCCAGGAGCCAAACACCATGTCAAACTCCACATGCCTTTCCTGCCAATAAAGGTTGTCAATTTTGTATTCCATTATCTCAGGACCAAGTCTAATTTCCATAGGAGGAAATAAAATAAATCTGACCTATAATAATATGTAGGAAATGTATTTTCCACAACAGTCCTCTTGAGACTAGGCTTTTACTTTTACTTTAAAGCAGGATGCTAACAATGGGCTCATTAGACTTCATGGAATATCTGCAGGAGAGATTTTGTGGGCAGAAAGGGACTCTCAGTGCCCTTCTAGGAGTTTTCCATGCATGTATCTAGTCTATGGCAGATCTTGCACAATCTACTCAGATCAAAATACCTCAGTATTTATAGTGGTCTTTTAAGAAACAGATCGCAAAAATAAACAATGCTAAAATATGCTTATTAAAAAGAAATAAGCTATTTTGAATAGCTATTGTTCAAAACTGCAACCAGACAGTGAGATGTTGGCCACTTTGGTTTAATTTTCTGTGCAAAATATACCTATATCCTTTTAATTTTATGGGATCTATCTTTCAAGAAGCTGATCATTTCAAATTCTATTCTACTGGATTTTATTTTTCACATTTTAGTTTTCTAATATAGTCTAGAAATGCCAAGCTTATTGGAATTTTCTGACCTTTGAAATTAATAACTCAGTTTTAAATAATTGATCAGAGTGGTCTAAGTTCTAAAAGAATGTCTGATAAAAGTTTTATCCACAATATTTGGGATAGCAAAGTACCATAATTTTTTTTACCTTTCTTACTTAAAATATGATCAAAACTATAAAAAAAGGAGTCTATCTTAAAATTCTCCTGTAGGAAGTCATAACTGTCCATTTAAGCTCTAAAAAGATCTCCATTCTTGTTGTGACATTTTCTTGGCACCCAAATGAATGCTCTATCTATGAAAAACAGTTTCTTTGAAAATTTCATCTATTTTATAAAGTTACTTAAGATTTCATGGGAATTTCCAGTTGGATGTAATCAAAGGGAGAAAAATGGTAAAGGCATCATGACTCAGCAGTTGTTTTAATACATGAATGCTCTAAAGGTCTTGACATTTATTTCCTTAAGGTATTTACTTTCTATTATATATTTATAATACAAGGGAAGAGGGGGAAGCCTATTCCCTGCAAAACATTTTGTATTATTGCAAAAGCCATGGGAAGTCTACTGGTGGGGTAATTAAGATAAGAAATGAACCAAGGTCACTAGTCAGTAAGGTCATGGACCTGAGTGAAGTCTGAGACAGGAGCTGTTATCTGGAAACTAAGAGAGGTGATGGGAATCAGTCAGCGAGAGACACGTTTTGGTAAAAGCCAGATGTCGTGTAATTAACACAGCCATGAATGAGAGAATTCCTAAAATCCTGTTAAGTTAAAACAGCAAAGTGTAGCAAAATATGTCAAATATTAGCATTTCAAATAAAATAATGGCAGCAAAAACACTCAAATCCTTACTATGTATAAAGGAGTATCTGCTCTATGTTCTAATATTTTGCTTCCCCAGTTCTCTCTCCGTAACTCTCTCATCTATCCCTCAGTACATTTATAAAGTACCCTAAAAGGATACATATGGAGCAAATAGCAGCATGACTCTTACTTGCAGACTTCTAGGGAAAGAATAAGAAGATTTTGGTGGGCAGAGGGGAAGTGCTATTGAAAGAATGCTTTAGGTTTAGAGATCTATTGCTATTATCATTCATCAAGTTTTTTGGGGTAGAAAGTATTCACATACTAATTTTTCAAAACCTAACTATTTAAAAGTAGAAATACAATAAAACAAATGACTACCTCAAAGAACAAATCAGAAATGAAAAGCCACTGACTGACCTTCCATAAGTTAGGAGTCGGGGTCCAAGGCAGTGTCCAGATCCCAGAGTGCACCTCTCCTTCCTCTGCGTGCCCTCCCAGTCATTCATTCAACAAGTACTAACTGACCTGCTCTGTGCCTCGGACCACACAGCTGCTGCTTCTGTGATGACTCCTGACTATAGGGAAGACAAGCAATTATAATACATTATGATACAAGCTTCTTGTGATCCTTGCTCTAGAGCCCTGCATGCAATAAATATTTTATTTGTGTCCTACAAGGTAAGAAAACAATGCAGGAAAAAACCTTTGAAGGAAAGACTCAGTGAAGTGCAGAGGGATTTAGAGAACAAGCTATTTCAGTTCGGATGTTAGAAATGTTGACCAGTACAGATCACCTTGTTGCATAGAATTTAACCTCTAGAAAGCCTTGAAATATTTCCAGGTTCCTTGAAGTTCATCATGACAGAAGCTGAATATAGTGAACCTTCAGTGTTCTATGAACATACTTTCCTTCAAATGATCCATGGAATTGCCAGAAGAAAGCACCAGACTCAGAAATGTGAATGAAAACTTCCCACAGTCTGTGTGTGTCCACAGGAATTTTTACCAACTTTCAGTGCCTTGACAATTCACATGAAATCAAAACTGATGAGCAATTGCAAAGACTCTGGAGATGACAAATGAGGGTACTTCTAAAATAAATATACTGATATTGATTGATTTAAGGCTGCATATATATATGAGATGACTGGTGTGTGCATTTTCATGGAATTGCTCTCTTACTAAAATTTAGCATTTTTTAGCTTCTTAGTGTTTGTTTCTTAATTTCCTAGCTGGCTCAAATACAGGCTTTGAAGATTTTTCCCTAAAGGTGAAGCCTATTCTGACTCCCAGTCAATCCTGACCAATCAAAGAAAATATTTGGAAATTAATTTAGAATAGCAGCTGAGATCAAGAATTAATGTGCAGTGGGTTTGAAGAAGTGCCCACTAAATTACAATATATAAAACTTGGCTTATGGCTCTGTTTCCAGCTTGGGATATTAATAGACCTGCCAAAATTTGAAATGGTTTCCCTCTCCCCTCCATAACTTGATTACTTTAATTGGAACAAAATAACAATTTTCAGTACTTGGGGGCAGATGATAATTTTAAGTAAACACGAGGTGGAACATGGTCAAACAATTCCCACATCAAAATCTCCCAATCAAATGTAAATGCTAGGATATTATCTGAGCTATTTACTGTGTCTTTCTGAAAGTGAGATTCTTCAACTGTCATAATGGCTGTCAAATGAAAGCAAATATGCCTTTAGCTAAGGAGAGACTTTATAAAAGAGACTACTGCAACAGGGAGAATTTCCTAATCATAAATCTGCAGGCATCTCAGAATAAAACAGAAGAAAGCCCATGAATTAGAGTTTTCTTAATGTTAACCTCTTCCACACAAAAGCAGATTTTATCAGTCAGGACATTAACATTGATCCACCAAGATAAAGGGCACTTCCACAAGGATCCCTTTTATAACCACACCTACTTCTCTCCCACTTTCCCTGGTTAACCCTGGCAACCACAGATATCTTTTCCATCTCTAGAATTTTGCCATTTCAAGAATATTACAAAATGGAATCATAGGTAGGTTTTTGAGGTAGGCTTTTTTCACTCACCAAAATTCTGTGGGAATTCATTCAAGTTGTTGCCCACATCAGTAAGTTCGTTCATTTTTATTGTTGAGTAGTATTCCATCGTACAAATGCACCAGTTTTAACATCTGTCGATTGAAGGGCAATCAGGTTATATACAATTTTTGGCTACTATGCAAAAAGCTCCTACAAACTTCGTGTATAGGCCTTTTGTATAAACATGATTATTTCTCTAGAATAAATTCTCAGAAGTACATTGCTGGGATTTATGCTAATTAGATGTTTAGTTCTTTAAGAAAGTGAACAATAGTTTCCCACAATGCCCAAACCATTTTCCATCGCCAAAAGTAACCTATGAGTGATCCAGATGTTCTGCATCCAAGCCGGTATTTGGCACTGTCATTACTTTTTATTTCAGCCATTCTGATAGGTGGGTTGCAATACCTCACTGGAGTCTTAATTAGCATTTCCCCAGTGGCTTATGATATGGAACATTTGTTCATGGTCTTACTTGCAATTTGTGTATCTTCCTCAGTGAAAAATCTATTTATTTGTGTTGCCCATGTTACGATTGGATTGTTTTGTTTGTTACTACTGAGTTTTGAGTGTTGCATTAGAGTGCAAGGGCTGTGCTAGCAACATCCTACAGACTGGGTGGCTTAAACAACAGAAATTTATTTTCTCCTGTTTCTGGAGGCTAGAAGTACAAGATCAAAATGTGAGCAGGGTTGGTTTCTTGGGAGGCCTCTCTTCTGTGTACATGATCATCTTCTCCTTTTGCCTTCATTGGTCTTCCCTCTGCTGTGTGTCTTATGTCCTCATTTGTAAGGATACCAATTGTACTGGATTATAGCCCATCCTTATGACTTCATTTTAATTAGGTTACCTCTATAATTATGCTATTTCAAAGTCCTTGTGGAGAGGAGAATGCCCCATTGGGAAGGACTGAAAGATGGTAGTTAGCCTTGTTGGAAAACATAAGAGTAGTCCCACCGACCTGCTTATGCTAGGCTGAGTCACCCACCAACTGAGTCAAAACAGTTTGAGCTTTACTCGGAAAGCAAGGGGAATGGCATGATGATGAGACCCCTCCAACCTCCAAGTGCTGTCACATTTCTTTATCAAGATGAGGAAGTTCACCTCTGTATTTAGTGCACTGATAGTTTTTATCATGAATCAGTGTTAAATTTGGGAAACCTTTTTCCACAAAAATTGATATGTTTATGTGATTTTTCTTCTTTAGTAGGTTAATAAAGTAAACTATACTGACTGATTTTTGAGTACTGACCATCCTTGCATCCTTGGAATAAATCCCACTTGGGTATGGTATAAAATTCTTTTTTCCATTGTTGAATTCTATTTGCTTTTTTGTTAAGGAATTTTGCATCTACTCTTGAGCAATGTTGCTTGGTGTTATTCCTTTTTTGTATTGTTTTTGCTTCTGTTGTCAGGATAATACTTCATAAAATAATTGGGAAAAGTTCTATCCTCTTCTGTTTTTTAGAAGAGATTACGTAGAACTGGTGTTAATTCATTTAAAGCTTGGTAGAGTTCCCTAGTGAAATCATGTGGATATTGTGCTTTTGTTTGTAAAGTTTTAAGTTATATAGTTAATTTCCTAAATTGCTACCAACTTGTCAAATAGAGGGTGTAGAATTGTTCACAGTATTCCCTTACTAGCTTTTTGATGCCTGCAAAGTCTGTAGTGCCTCCTTTATTTCCTTTAAAATATTGGGGTTTTTTCAGAGTGTCAACTCATATTGATTTTCTCCATTTTTTATGATATATATTTCTATTCTTTTACTTTTAAACTGCTTATATTGTTATATTTGCAGTCAATTTCTCCGAGACAGTATATCGTTGTTCAAGGTTGCCAAGTTATTTTTTTGTTTGTTTTCTGTTTGTTCACTATGTTTTCGTTTCTCTGTTTTACTGTTTCTATCCTACCATGGTTTGTTTAAACCATGTCTAAACCACTTTATATTTAAAGTTCCATTTTGATTTAACTTGACTACTTTTGAATCTCTTTGTATACCATTTTTAGTGGTTACTCTAAGTATTACACTATACATACATAGTTTGTCAGCCTATAACCATTATCACTTTACTACTCAGACTTAATGTTCAAAGCTTACTTCTCTTTACATCCATTTACTCTCATCAATTGGGAATATAATTTTCTTAAATGTTTCTTCTAGGTACATATAGAACCCCATCAGTGCTACAAATTTTCTTCAGTTGTCAAACGCTAGAACATTCAAAATGAGAAGGATCATCTATTGCATTTACCCATATTTTTCTTTAAGATGCTCTCTCCTCCTTCTTGAGGTTCCAAGCTTCTTTCTTTTATAGTTTTCTTAGTCTTTGTAAACTTTGTTAGCCCTTTTTTGGGGTAAATCTATGTGAAATAAACTCTTGTCAGTTTTCTTTTATCTGAAAGTGTTTTGATTTCCCCTTCATTTCTAAAAGAAATTTTCTCTGGCTATTGGATTCTGTATGGGCAGCTCTTTTTCTTTTTCTTTCTTCGATATTTAAAATATTCTGTACCAATTCATTCTGACCCCAGAGGTTTCAGATGAGAAATGCAGTGTGTTTGAATTGTTTTCCACTATAAGTTAAACACCATTTTTTTCCTGGCTGCTTTTTACATTTTTTCTTTGCCTTTAAGTTTTCAGAACTTTAACTATAATTTGTCTTGCCTAGGATTTGTTTGCATTTATTCTGTTTGGTATTTTCTTAACTTCTTAAATTTATAATTTTTTTGGATTTTTCACAAATTTGGAAAGATTTTAACCATTATTTTATTTTTTAACATATTATTTTTTCAGCCTTGTACTCTTTATCCTCCTTTTTTGGGACTCTCATGACATGAGTATTAGTTCTGTTCTTAGAACCCATCAGGGTGTTTGAATCTGCTCATTTATTTTCATCTATTTCCTCTCTGATTTTAACATTGAGTAATTTCTATTGTTCTATCTCAGGTTTTACTGATTTCTTTCCTCCATCCTCTCCATTCCTCTATTGAGATCATTTGCTGAGCCCTTTATTTTGTTTATTATAGTTTTCAGTTCTAAACTCTCCTTTTGGTTATTCTTTATGTCTTATACTTCTTTGCTCAGGTTTAGTATTTTTTATTAATTTGTTTTAAACATGTAGTAATTGCTTGTTGATGCAATTTTATCATGGCTGCTTTAGGATACCTGTTAAATGATTCCAACATCTCTGCCACCTGGGTTTTGATATCTATTCATTGCCTTTTTCTCATTCCATTAAAGATTTACATTTTCTTGGTAAGGCAAGTGATTTTTTATTAAAACTTGGACATTTCTGGACAAAGTTACAGGATGTGGGATTTTATTTAAACCTTCTGTTCTAGTTGGCTTCTCCTGACACTGTTCTGGCATGCAAAGAGGGGTGCTGCCTCATTACTGCTAGGTGGAATAGAAGTCCAGATTCCCCTTCGTGGGGAGGGAGCTCCTTGTTACTGCTGGAATGAGTGGAACTTCTGGCTTCCTAAATGGTTTCCACAGATGCCACAGTCGGGTAGCATCATTACTGGTGGGCAAGGATGAAAGTCCTGACTCCTCTCACCTCCTCTGAGATCAGCATAACAGGAGGAATAGAGGTGCCTCATTACTACCAAATGGAAGTTGAAGTCAAAGATCCCCAAGAGTTTCCATCTACTTTACTGGGGAGGAGTAGGAGTGCTCCTTAGGGGTCAGTTTCTTACCTGGCCTTCTCTACTACATGCCTAGTATGAATATTGGAGCATCTTGGTACATCCCAGCAAGTATGGAAGTTTAGGTGCTTCACTTGACTTTGTTGGTGGAAGTAGAATTGAGGTAACAGGTTTTTTTCCTGTGTTGTTTGTCTGGAGAAGAGCAGTTTTGCTTTTAAAGTTTTCTGTCTTGAGAGATTGTCCCTTTCTTGAACCTTTGGCTAAATAGAACAGGCTTGTTGCAGGACATTTTTATCCATACCTACTGATTCTTCCAGGTTGCCAGCTTCTTCATCTCCAAGTATATGTGAGGGAAACTCAAACAACAACATAGGGTCCTTTCTCAGGCCCCAAAGTCCCTAGCCAGTCTCCTTACCTTTACCCACCTTTCAGAGTCTTCTGATGTTGGTTTCATATATAAAGGTTTCTTAATTGTACTTAGTATGAAGATAGAATATATCTTCCCAGAACCAGAAGTCTCTCCTTAAGCTTTTAAATTTAATTTACAAATTATGGTATTCTGGTTTATTCTCATAAGTTCTAAAAATTACTTTAAAAAATTTTTAGCTTGGAAAATTGAATTTCTTAAATATTGCAAATTGCATTTATAAATTTAATACATTCAGGGTTTCGTTTTGTTTTTTCCTTTTACCAAATTCAAATACTTCTCGTAAGCAAAATGTTGGCTAATACTTAAAATATTCTAATATTAAATTATCTTAATTTTCCTAATGTTTACAAACATATCCAAATCATTTTTTATATTTCAAATTAAAACTAACTATAAAATTACTTGTGTATTTTAATTGGAATCATAAGATTATTCTGTTGTATAATATATCAAAGTATCTTAAACATTTAAAATGTTTAAGTAAAAATTATACCCATATTTTTCTAAACTTAACAAAAGATTTATAGTAAATGGTTTTAATATACTTGATTATCTATAAATATAAGTCTGAATCTTTCCAGACTTAGTGAAAAAAGAACTAAGAAATAATTTTATTATCTCAAACATTTTGGAATCACCATTTCAGCAGCCAAGCTTACACTGAACATTTGGACAAGGGCATAAGACTCAAAACTGTAGTTATTGGCTGACTTTTCTCACTGCAAAGACTGACATGTTGAGGTCCTTACAGATGATTGGTCTTTCCTGAATTCACAACACACCATTGCTTAATTCTTCTAACTGATTAGAACTGGTTTCCCACTCAAGCTACAGCTAACTTTCTTTACTACTGAGTTTAACTTTCCAATCTGTCCATATTTTTATTATATTTCCATTTTATTTCCTTCCCATCTGGCAGAAAAGGCATATTAATATCATTTCACTATATAGTATACTCACACTTATTTTTCTTACCTCTGCTAACTTTATCACTTAATTGGTGATGATGCTTTTCCAATGCCTTATTTTAATGTTTATTTACTTTTCTTCTTTTTTTTAATAATAGTTTATTGTCAAATTGGTTTCCATATAACACCCAGTGCTTCTTCCCACAAGTGCCCCCGCTTCATGACCATCACCCCCTTCCCCCCTCCCCTCCCCCTTCAGCCCTCAGTTCATTTTTAGTATTCACTAGTCTCTCATGATTTGTGTCCCTCTCTCTCCTCAACTCTCTTTCCTCCTTCCCCTTCCTATGGTCCTCTGTTAGGTTTCTCCTGTTAGACCTACGAGTGCACACATATGGTATTTATTTTGAAAGAGTGTGCATGAGTGGAGGAGGGGCAGAGAGACAGGGAGAAAGATAATCCTAAGGGGCTTGATCCTACAATTTGTGAGATCATGACCTCAGCCTAAATCTAGAGTTAGAGGCTTAACTGACACTCACCCACATACCCTAATTTCTGATATCTGCCTGATGGGGAAAATACAACATTACACATGGATAGTCCCCAACTTACAATGGTTCAACATGCAATTTTTCCATTTTATAATGATGCAAAAGTGATATGCATTCAAGAGAAATTGTACTTATTTTGTGTTTTGATCTTTCCTGGGCAAGGGGTGCAGAGTTCTCTCATGACGCTGGGCAGTGGCAATGAGCCACCACTCCCAGTCAGCCAGTCACTCACAAGAATAAACAGCTGATATATTTACAACTATTTTGTATCCATACAGACATTCCATTTTCACTTTCTGTATGGTATTCAATAAATTACATGAGATATTCAACACTTTACTATAAAATAGGCTTTGTGTTGGATGATTTTGCTCAACTATAGGCTAAAGGATGTGTTCTGTGCACATTTAAGGAAGATGAGGCTAAGCTATCATGTTCAGTAGGTTAGGTATTTTAATGGATTTTCAGCTTATGATATTTTCAACTTATGAGGGGTTTATCAGGACATAACCCCATTGTAAGTCAAGGAAGATCTATATATTAAGGGAGTATACAATATGCTGATCCATGTCCCCAGTCACTAGTTGGACAAGTGTTTTAATAGACTAGTCACTAACTATTATGAATCCACCGTCTGAGGAGCTGAGTATCCATGCTTTGTAGAGCCCCAAAATGATAATATCTTGTGCACTAAATTACATTATCTTTGTTCAGGTTGCATTCACTGCAACCTACTTAGAAATTATAGTAAATACAAACTGGCATGGCTTCTGGACTCACCATAATTCCCTAGCAGCCAGGTCCATACTATCCTCCCTTTCTAAGGGAAACTACTTCACTCACACATTAATCATTGTTTGTAATAGGGGCTTTCAATAATGATACTCTGAATTTCCCACAACCTAGAAACAAGCACATGACTCAGTCTGGATAAACATAGTATCGCTACCCCCAACACTGTGTCCCCAAAATTAAAATAAGCACTATGTACCCAGACTTCTTTCTCTGAATTCTTTTCCAAGTGTTGCTGAGGGCAAAAGCCTCTTCTCTTCTGGTAATGAAGCTGCAGAAAGCTAAGCCTAGAGCTTCTAGTGGTCTCTCAACAATCCTGTGGAAAAGTGGTCAGTGGAAGGGAAGCATAGAAAGACCAGAAATGGAAGGGAAACAAGAAAAGTCCTAATGACATAAGGGTTCTGCTTCTATCCCCTTCCATTCCTATTTTTGCAATTTCTGGTTACACAAGCCAACATATATCCCTCAGTTTACCTCAGAAGTTTCAGGTTTGTTTGTCACCAGCAGCAAGTGTGTCCTAATCACAGCTTGAAGCCTCTCTTAACCGACAGGTTAGCTTTATACTCATATTCCCTTCTGTCTATTCTCACATGCACTTGTATTATAAATATATGAGATTTATCTTAGGTACTGTACCAGGTTTTAAGCATTCATAATCAGAAAAATTATATAATACTCAAAAGAAAGGTACCAACATGGCTTGATGTCATATTTGTAAATTGAAAATAGTTGGCCTGCTTGTGGAATTATCATGCTGACATGTTATGGCTATTTTTCTCCTGGTCCGTGTGGTTTCTAGTAGTATTACAATGATGTAAATTAATATGATTTTATTCCCTCGAGGATATAATCTATGCTACTCGTTAATTCTAAACCAAAACAAGTCAGAGAAAAAGAAGAGTAATTTGTCATTATGACTTTCCAGAATTTGCTTAGCATCCCAATTTTTAACATTAGCTTTTTCTCTTCAGTTCCATTTATAGTATTCCAAAACTGCTGAGAAATTATCCCCTCAAAGAAAATAAGTTCATATTCTTAATAGCTGTGCTCAGATAAGGATACTAATCTATGCCTTACAGAATTATTCTAAAGATAAAATGAGTTGTCTTATCTCTCCAATTATCCTGAAAAGCTCCTTGAGAATAAAAATTCTGTCTTCCACCTCTTTTTCCCTTGAACTGTGCCAGCAGAGAACTTTTTTCTCCAAAAGGCCCACAGAATTCTCTCTGTCCAATTAAAAGTATAGTGTAGGCATATTCCTGTCCTGAGCATTTCAATACGAAAGCTATCCTGTGGACAAATAGTCTATCATGGGGGAAATGAGGGGTTGTCTCAGTGGTACAGACCAGGGCATCAGAGTCTAAATATAGTGAAGATCCTGTCACTGAATAAAGGATAGCAAGATTCAGGAAGTCAGAATTCAAACAATTTTGGAGTCCATGTAGTGTGAGGAACGATCACATTGAACTGGAAGGTTAGTGTCCAGGAATGTAAAATCAGAGCCTGAATAGGATAGCATCCACCCAGGGGAAGAACTAAAAATAGTTATCGGAGATTGGATACCTATAAGGAGACTGATTTATAAAAGAATCAGAATTCCTTGGACAATGGCTTATTTCAGGTTTGGACAAGGAAAGTACATGATGAACCTGGGACATATTTTTATTTTAGAAAGAAAGTGCTCAAAAAACAATGGGGACATGTCAAAAGGACAGAGTAGCTAGCGTGAATGAGTTCAAATTGGCCAAATCTGGGAACAATCTGAACCTCAAAATAAATGATGATAGCAGTGGATTATAGCCTTTCAAACAAAAAAACCATGAATGGTTTTGAAATGCTATGAAAACATAAATAAATTAAAAGTTTAAAAAGGAAAGGATATGTTTCATAGATTCAGAGTAACCCTCTAAATAGTACTTATTAATTTCAAAGAGTAAAAAGAGTAACTTTAAAATTGAGTCATCTGACAGATATCACTTTAAACAAGTGATCCCAGTGAACATCATCAGTAATGGGGCAAACTGAAACCCCCCCCATCACCAGATAAGATACAATAAAAAAGACACAGCATCATTGCTTTAACATTTCTGCCAAAAAGGAATAGCTTGAATCTAAATATGAGGAAACATCAGACAGCTGCAAAATGAAAGCTATTCCACAAGACAACTAGACTTTAATCCTCAAATATGTAAAAGTCATGAAATCAAGGTAAGATAAGAGAACTAACAACTAAATGCATGAGTGATTCTGACCTAGACCCTTTCATCATTTACAAATTGCATTTTTAGGGAAATTGGCAAATTGGAATAGAACCTGAATTTTAGATGGTAAAATATATCCATTTTAACTTTCTGGTTTTGATAGTTACATTATGGTTATTTAGGAGAATGTCCTTGTTTGTAGGGCAAAATACTATATATTCTCCCCCCCCCATCTCTGTATGTGTATATATATTATATACACACACAGAAACACAGATTATATACTATGTAATACTCTACATACTACTTCTAAATAATACTAAGTACTATTAAATGCTTGTCTTGTTTGTGTGACTAAAGTATTGGAGTATAATAGGGGATTAGGTTGTCAAGTTAATCTCAAATAGGACAGAAAAAATGTTCCTTGTTCTGTAAATCCAACTTTTCTGCATGTGTATTTGTTAAAAAATTAATAAAAAATACTATTTACTAACATTATAGGGCATCAAAATACTCAATAATTAAAAAGCTTTACACATAAACATAGTAAAAACTATAAGTATTCTTTATTTCATATACTGCTTATCTACGCAGTTAAGAATTATGCTTTTAGACAGAAATCCAACGTTCTCTCTTTAGAGAAAAATCAAGCCAGCTTCTGTAAAATAAAAATACAGGAACAGCTTATTTGTGTCAAGTAATTGTGTTATATAGCTTTATAAAAGATGCGTAAGTAATTTGACTCCACTTCATTTCCCCCTTTGCTTCACTATTAGGTAAGTAGCACGTGGAGATAAGAACACAGTTGTTTCAATTCCCTTGACACATTGCATTGAAACTGTGATTTTCCTTGTCTGTCCACCACCAGGTCAGCACCTCAAGGACAGTATCCTTGCTTATTTAGTTTTGTACTTCTTTCATGCAAACATAATAATTACATAAAACGCGTTTTTCCTGGATTTGGAAACAGTTTGATGAGAAATGGGAATGATCATTATCACTTGAAATGAATGAGCTCTGCTAATGAAAGATGCCCTGAGGGCACCTCAATACATTGAGGCAGGTGTGAAGTCAAAAGTGGATGAGAGACTCTATATTGGCCCAATGGTCAACACAGAAAAGTTAGAACACCAAAGACATCGATTTTTAATCTACTGGTAATATATGTGTCTTCTCTTGCTTATACTCTTCTATAAGAATTGCCTTTGCCTCATAAGTAGGACCCTGACATCTTTATACTACATGACCCTCCCTGGCTGTAGGTTATTAGGCAGATAGTGGACACCTACCCACTAGAAACTATCTCCCGAGGCTCGGCTGGGCCAATTAAATTCTCTCCTCCAGGAATTCAGAAATGGAACAAGCCAAGTATAGACACTGGGCTAGTGAATATAGGTACAAAAGCTAAAAAACTGGCCAGAGGAAAGAGGAAAAAGGGGGAAGGACGCAAAAAGACCAATCAATTCCATAAATAAACTGAAAGTGCTGTCCTGCCCAAATCATCCCGACTGGTTCTAGTTCCCAGCTTACTTCCTGTCCTTGGCTTTTCTGTGATGCATTAGAGGAAGAGCATATTTTGAGGAACCTCAACACGGTAAGTATGGCTGGAACATTCTGTGAATTGGAGAGGGAGGTTATGTTTTTGTTTTTGTTTTGTTTGTTTTTGGTCTTTAAGTGTGATATAAGACACAAAAGGTGAGTAAAGTATGCCTGCAGCTTGATGAATTATACATATATCTACCTGCCCATATATATATATGCAAGCACCATATAACTACCACACTGATCAAGTTTATAACACTTATAGAAAACCAAGAATATTTTCCGATTTAACATCCTATCTCCCCTCAGGTAACTACTAATTTGACTTCTATTAAGGAGACCAGTGTATCCTGCTTTTGAATTTTGAAGAGAAGATAAAATAGGTAGATTTTGCTTCAATATTCTTTTGTCAATATGTCTTTGATATTTTCCATGCTTTGCACATACCAGATCTTTTTGAGATTGCCAAGATTATATGAATATATCACAATTTATCCATTCTTCAGTTTTGGGGCATTTGGGTGGCTTCTAATTTGAGACTATTGTGAATAGAACTGCCGGGAATATTCTTATACATGTCTTCTTATGTATATATGCACTCGTTTTTATCAAGTATATAACTAGAAGTAGAATTGTTGTATCACAGGGTAAGTATATTTGGATTTGGTAAAAATTGCTAAAGAATTTTCCAAAGTAAATTTACCAATTTATACTCCAAACAGAACATATCACATATAATGTATAATGTATAAATATATAATGTCCTGGCTAACACTCAATATCATCAGGCTCTCTAATTGGGGTTATTATTTTGAGAGTGTTTAGTATTGCATCATAGTTTTAATTAGTATTTTCTTGATGACTAACAAAGTTGAGCACCTTTCTTATGTGAAGAAGCCATTAGAATATCCTGTTTTGAGGTGTCTATTCAAGGATTTTTGCTCCCTGTATATGAGGTTGGTTTTCTTATTTATTTCATTGGTTGTTTTTAAAAATTGACTTGTAGAGCTCTTCATTTTTTATACATATAAATCTTTTGGGGATATATATTGCCAATATTTTCCCTCAGTGTGTGACTTACTCTTTCACTTTCTTAATGGTGTCTTTCAGTATATAGAAATTTCTACTTTTAATTAAGTCCAAGTTATCTATTCTTTTGTTCTTTGGTTAGTGTATTTGGGTCCTATTTGAAAAAGTGATACTTGCTCTGAAGCTTCAAAATTATTCTGTTAATTTTACAAAAGCTTTATTATTTACTTTACATGTACATAAGCAATCTACTTGTGATAGAGTTTTATTTATGGGTTTAGTACAGATTTAGGTTCATTTGTTTCCATTTGGATATCCACTTAATCTAGCATTGTTGAAAACCATTCTTTCCCAATTGCAACGGTACTTAGTTGTATCTCAAATCAATATGTGTATTGAATCTTTATTCTTTTACATTATGTGTTAATCCTTGTACCAACATCACAACATATTAATTTCATTCCTGTATGATAAGTGTCAAAAATTTACCAATATGAGTCCATTGATTTGTTTGTCTTTAAGATTGTTTTTGGGTATTCTAGGTCCTTTTTATTTCCATATAAATTTTAAAATCCAGTTGTAATATTTTATATACACACATTAACACAGGTGTCTCAAAGAAAGAAAACCTGTTGGAATTTTTACGGGATTATAGTGAGTCTGCAGCTTAGTTTGGGAAGTATTGGCACCTGTACAGTATTAGATCATTCAACTTGTAAGTGTGGAAAGCCTGTACATTTACTTAGAGTCATTAATTTCTCTCAATGATATTTTGCAGTTTTAAGTGTATAAATCTTGTGTATCTTTAAAAGGATGTTTTTGGTGCTATGGTACATAGTATATTCTAATTTTATATCATAATTGTTGCTTTCATATTGAAAACCTATTTACTTTTGTACATATACTTTATATCTTTTGTATATTAAGCTTGTACATATAAGTACACTCAACCTGGATTTTTAAAATATTGTTCTTGCTATTCACTTCATTATTTTAATAGCTTTTTGGTAAAATCTTTTGGATTTTATATTTATACAATCATATAGTAATAAATAATAACAATTTTACTTCTTCCTTTCAAAATTTTTTAAGTCTTGTTGGGTAGGCTTTACAAAATGTTTTAAGTAGGAGAGACATAGGATAATGCATCTTTGCTACTTGAAGTAAATAGTCCATGAAGAATAAGAGTGGAAAAGGGCCCCCAATTAAGTTCTTTTTTTTTTCAATAGTTTATGCCAGTGAGGATGGTAACTTTGACTAGAGAGGTTTCTGTATAGGTGGGAAGAAATAATCACATTCTTAATATCCTTAGAAGATAAAATTAACAGTAGTTCCTGACATGCGATGTGATCAGAAGGGGAGCCCTAAAGGACTCCAACTTTTGGTGTTATTTGAGCAACTACGTAAAGGAGTTGTAATTTCTTAAGATGAAAAGATTGAGAAAATAAAGATGTAGCTCTAGGAACAGAAATTGCATATTCATTTCTGAGCATTTTAATTTGGAGTTTTTTATTAGATTTCTCAGTACACAGGTTGAGGTCATTGCTATAGATAACAAGCTATAGTTTAGGAGAAAGATTTTTGAGTCCTTTAGATACATATTTGGTGATCACTGGCATATAAATGATGTATAAAACTGCAGAGCGTTTGAAATAAATGTAGCTAAAGACAAAGAAAGTTATGAAGACTTAAGGGGGACACTCCAACATTTATAAAATAGAAGGACTAAAGAAAAAGAGTAAAGCGGTGGTGCTTGGGTGGTTGTCAGTAGAGTGTATGACTCCTGATCTCTGGGTTGTGAGTTTTAGCTCCATGTTGGGTGTAGAGTTTATTTAAATAGTAAATCTTTAAAAAAAAATAGTAAAACCTAATGAAAAGGAACAGCCACTAAGGTAAGGGAAAATCCACAATAGTATCTTTATCTCAGTAGCCAATAGATTAAAGTGTTGGAAAGGTAGAAAGAATGATCCATTATGTCTAATGTTTCTGATCAAGTAAAGTGAGAATTGAGGATTGATCATTGAATTTAACTAATTGGAGGTTATTAAATAATGGGAATTGAAATCCAGATTGCTGAATCTCACACAAAAGTGATTCTACTTAAGTAAAAAAAAAAAATACTATCTATGACACATAGAGAATATTACTTAGAATCAATGAACTCAGTGTCATCTGTCAACATAAATAGATAAGTTTTAGGTTAGAAAAAAAAGGCAAATGCTTAAATCAGTAAAAGTTTCCAAATGAAAGCTGTATTTTCTTTTTCATCATTATCTTCAAGTTTGGACAAAGTTTGTTTTAATTCCCTAGTTTTTTCTATCTGCATTTTCTCCACTTTTGAGTTTCTTTTCCTCACCCAAAGCATGAAACATGCTAATAACCAAATGGAATTGCCTTATGCCTGTTCACTCTGAAATGTAAAAAGCTTATTGTATCCATCTTCCCCAAAGCACTTACATTTTAAAATAGAACTATTAGCTGAAAGTCAGTTTAACACCTAGGAGTTCACCACTAATAGTGGAATTCTAATTACCTTGGTTGATTTTATAGGCATTTCATATCCTGCCACATGGCAGCCAATGGTTAAAATAGAGGCAAACATTCATGAAGAACTCAGGCACAATATTCTAATACTATTACATATCTTTTAAAATTAGTAAGGAGAGTTATTGTTTAGAAAAAAATACAAGCCTAGATCTAATTCCCACAGCAAAGAAAAAAATCAGTCTTAAATGTCCTATAATAACACCATTCTGTGAGTTCCTTTTGACTCCTGATTTATTTCTTACATCCTTTCCAGATATGTTTCCAGTTACAAGGATGCATCTATCATTGGACTTATTATTTAGGTCTCTTATTAGAATTGTTTCCTTAGATTAAGACATCCCTGTTTTTAAATGACAATGTACTCTCTTTTGTGAATATAGCCTCCAAATACTTAGCAGGTGTACAGCCACTAGTTTTAGTTAATGATTCATAAAGCATGTGGACATAATCCTCAAATGTTCTTTTGTATAAAAATTGCTGATTCAAAAGTGAAGGTCAGTTCAATTCAGCTCAATACATTCCTTTCTTCTTTGGCCAAGTCTTCCTTTTTAGCCCACTGCCAAAGGCTGATATTGTTTACCTTAATACAAATAGTCTAATTCAATCAAGATAACTTTTAAAGTTTAATCAAAGAAGCAGTTTGGGATGTATGATTCAGAGAACTGACTTCAAACATTTGAAGACCAAATACACCTGTTTGAAATAATATAAGCAAATTCATTCTCCCTGTCAGAGTAGGTGAATTATTAAGTATAAGACTAAATATAGCAAAAGATATGATATTTTTTCTGCTTATATCACCACAGCTCCTGATCAGACCTTTAGAGAGAAGACATTTAGAGGATTCCTTAAGAAGCCTAATTTTTCCTCACATTTTACAGTGACCTATTAGATGTAAGCTATTAATTAAAACCCTTAAGAATTATGTTTACTTTCAGGAAATATGAAATTCAATAAGTCAAGCAAAATTTACCATAGCTCAGCTACAGCAGACTTCCATAAAACACTTCCAAGAGTTAGATCATGAAATACTTTTTAATCTCCATTCGTATTTCTCTGAAGGTGTGTTTCCATGAACCAAAACCAAGGTTATATTCTGAAGGAAGATGCTTTTAAAATGCAGATTTGTCTTACTTGGCTATAAATGTAGGAGCCTTTGAGCCTTTTTCTTAAGGAAATAACATAAGGCAAATAAAAGGAGAAAGTTCTATTAAAGGTAGAGAAGGTGTTCAATTTATTTGTCATCTAAAATAAATTTTTTTCAAGTTACCGGATTCAAGGATTATTTACTCTCCTGAAATACTATTGAAAAGCCTATTACAGAGATATTTGCAAATAGACTCAGATAAGGATGTTCATACTCTATTTTTCAGGATAACTTAATTGACCTTCCACAGAAGAAACAAGCAAGCTTTAGTAGTGAATTCAATCATAACCTAATTTTCCCAACTTCCTTTGGGATAACAACTTCCTGGAAATTGCTGTGGTAAGTCAAACTCAGAAATTTGGTTCTCAATATTGTAATTAAATTTTGTAAAATCTAAAAACAGCAAAACTGCAACGTGATTTAAGTAGTTTAACACCTGCTTTGGAAATTAGTAAGGAAATCAATATAGAACATTTTGTGAAGGTATTATAATCTATATCAACAAAACCATTTTTTTGGCAATTAAATGATTACATAACTGGAAGAGGTAATAGCAGGACTGAATTACTGGTCCTAGAAGCATGAGGTGAAAAGGATTAGGACCTCTACAGGGAGAGGCAGAAATCATCTAAAAGTTTTATGCAAGAATCGCCAATTCTCTATTAGAGAAAGAATAAATAGTCCTTCATTCCTACTACCCAAGTGATTCACAAAACCTGAAGATAAATATTTAATTTTAAGTAGTCCCTGACTGTGCACCAACCATATGGTTAGAAACAACATTAGAATCTCTTTGGAGAAAAACACTTTCAAATGGCCTCACAGAATAAAGTTCCAAGGCCCATGAGCTCAGAGTCACAAAACACACAAAGAAACAAATCACCAAGGGATCAGCAGGAATGACAAAATTAGACAAGCAAAATAAGACTTGCAAAATTTTCAGGTATTTTATCAGCTACAGAATATAAGATGAAGATGTTTAATCAAAGAAAAGACCATTTTTAATATATGACTATTGGGCAAGAGACTACAAAAATTGGCCAAATATGTTTCAAAAATAATGAAGAGCTTACAAATAAAAATATACTAAATGAAGATGAAATTCATCAAATATTTTTAAATATAAAATTTTAAGAACCAAGGAAAGAATTAGTGAAATGGAATACAGTAATAAAGAAATTACTCATGAAAAAGGACACTAACATGAAAAAAGCCCCAGAAAAACAGTAAATAGATCTTAGAAGACATGGAAGAAAGAGACAGAAGTTTTAACATTCATCTAATTGAGTGTGCAAAAGAAGAAAAAGCAGAGAATGAGGTGATGCAAGAGCTAAAAATCCCATAATTGCTGTATTTCCAATCATCGGATTCTGGATTCTTAAAGTGACTCTGGCATAAATAAAAGGTAATGGATACCAAGACACATAAGGCAGAAACTTCTAAACACTAAAACAAAAACATATTTTAAACATAGCCAGAATAGAAAGAACAGAATCCATGATTTTTGCAAGTATTCCCCCTCACCTCTATGGGAGCAATACTTCCCTGCGGTATTGATGCTGGGATTCTCTGTGTGTCTTCCTTTGGTCTCGTGATGAGCAGAATATTTTATTTGGGGTCAACTTTATCTCTTGTTTTGGCTAACAGGTATTAGCAGACATGTCCACAAACAGAGACCTAAAATATAATTGAGAAGTTGGGCATGACTACTCACTGTTGCCTAGTCCCAAGAAAAGACACGCTCTGCCTCACCCACCTAAACCAGGAGAATACAAGAGGGCAGATGGACTTGGACCCGACGTGTCTGGGACTAAACCCAGTCAGTGCAGACCTTATCAGCAGACCTCCCCAGACAGTAAGACGTTAAGCTTTGTGGTTGTTTGTTATATAACACTATGGAGGTAAAAGCTAACCAATATGCAAATTGACTGGAAGTGGGTTTGCTGTAACAGAAACCTAAAATATGTGGCAAAGGATTTGACACCAGGTAGCAGTTAACAAGGGAACCATTATAGGAGGCTGGAAACATGGTGACAACTGTGGTGAAAAGCTTGACAAGTGACCACATATGTCATTTGGTGGAAAAACACCTGCTAAAAGCATTGTGTGAGATTACATCAAAGGTAGAGAGTATGTGTATATACACATACATACACACTTGTAGAATTGGGAAGAGCCTCAGACAAAATGAAAACATGTGGGTTGTGCTTATTTGTTTTGTTTTACCAGCTGCATTTGATTAAAAAACTTACCAAAAAATAAAAGTAAAAAGAGAGAGAGAGAGCGAGAGCGAGCCACAAGCAGGATGTGGGAGGGAGTGACAAGGAAACTAGCCAGATTGTAAGCAAACTTTAGTGAGCATATATAAAGTTAAATAATTTCAGGGTTGAAACATGAAGTTATTTCCTACCAAATCAAAGGTGTGACCATTATCCTATGACCCCTTGAAAAAGACTAAATTCAAGGTTTCTCCAGCAAAATAAAACTTCAAGGTAAAGACCAACGGTGGGGCTGTAATACCTTCTGTTTTTCACAAGCTCTTAAGCTTGTCATGATTCTTAGGTTGGTGGTGTCCCTCACAACTTTACTCATGGAATTCCTGTATTATCCATGGTCTTTCTTTAAGGTTCTCATTAATGGCTCTCAATGGCCATTACTTTCACAAAAGATATGGAAGTTGCATTCATTTCTTAGGGTTGCCATAACAATTTACCACGGACTGGGTAGTTTAAAACAACAAAGGTTTATTTTCTTATTCTGGATGCCAGAAGCCCCAAGATCAAGCAGGAGGCGGTCTCGTCCTGCACCGTCGGTCGGCCCCTAGAGGCCCACTTGGGCACTGGACCCCCTCTCAGCAATGGCCACCGGCCGCCAGCGCACGACTACCCCCTGGGGCCGCAGCTCCCTAGCAGGACTACCCCGACCCTGGGTGCCGAGGAACTGCTGAGCAGCAGGGACTGTCATCCTGCCCTACCGCTCCCCCCGGGTTTCCATCCCCACCCTGGGCCCAACTACCCACCCTTTTTGCCCGACCAGATGCAACCACAGGTCCCACCGCTCCATTACCAAGAGCTCATGCCACCTGGTTCCTGCATGCCAGAGGAGCAGAAACCAAAGAGGGGGAGAAGGTCGTGGCCGCGGAAAAGGACAGCCACTCACACTTGTGATTATGCGGGCTGTGGCAAAACCTACACGAAGAGTTCTCATCTCAAGGCGCACCTGCGAACCCACACAGGTGAGAAGCCTTACCACTGTGACTGGGACGGCTGCGGGTGGAAATTTGCCCGCTCTGACGAACTGACCCGGCACTACCGGAAACACAACGCGCACCGCCCCTTTCAGTGCCAGAAGTGCGACCGGGCCTTCTCCAGGTCGGACCACCTCGCCTTACACATGAAGAGGCACTTTTAACTCCGGAGAGAGTGGATAGGACCCACACTGCCAAGAAGAGAATTCAGTATTTTTTTACCTTCATACTGTCTTCCCTGGGGAGGGGAGGAACCCAGCTGGAAAGCACTACAATCATGGTCAAGTTCCCAACAAGCCAACTTGTGAATGGATAATCAGGAGACACAAGGAAACCCAGAAGACAAATCAAAGAACAGATGGGTCTGTGACTGGATCTTCTATCATTCCAATTCTCAA